>NC_081566.1:53475159-53693615 GCF_022355385.1 Mustela nigripes
CTCACTTTCTCCTTTGGACCACTCGAGGTGTGGGCAGCCAGTGGCCCTATGGTGAGGATACTTCAGTAGCCCGGTAAGAACCCTTGTGTCAACGAATAAGACCCCCTGCCTAACATCAGCAAGAAACCGAGCCTTCCAGGGGCACCTGGGTGGCTCAGTCTGTAAGGCATCTGACTCTCAATTTTGACTCAGGTCATCATTCAGGGTTGTGAGATTGAGCCCTGCGACTCACTCTGTGCTCAGTGGGGGTCTGCTGGAGATTCTTTCTGTCTCTCTCCCTTTGCCTCTGCCTCTCCCCCCATTCTTTCTTCTTCTCTTTCTCTCTCTCTCTCTCTAAAATAAATAAATCTTAAAAAAAAATAAAAAGGATACTGAGGCCTCTGGCTCACAGCGCTATGAGTGAGCCATATTGGAAGTGGGCATTCTAGCCTCAGCCAAATTTCTTTTTTCTTTTTTAAAATTTATTTATTTATCTTGGGGCACCTGGGTGACTCAGTCAGTTAAGCATCTACCTTCTGCTCAGGTCGTGATCCTGGGACCCTGGGATCGAACCCCACTTCAGGCTCCCTGCCTGGCAGGGAGTCTGCTTCTCCCTCTCCCTCTGCCTACTGCTCCCCCTTCTTGCGCAAGTGTTCTCTACCAAATAGATAAATAAAATCTTTTAAAAATTTATTCATTTATCTTAGAGAAAGAGAGAGCACAGATGGGAGGGACAGAGGAAGAGGAACAGAGGATCTTAAGCAGACTCCAGACTCAGCACGGAGCCCAACCCAGGGTTCAATCTCACCACCCTGAGATCACAACCTGATCTGAAACCAAGTCAGACACGCAACTGACTAGGCCAGTCAGGCACCCCCAAGCTTTCTTTTTACTGTAACTTCAGCCTTTACCTTGAGCTCAGCTGCATGAATGACCCTGAACCAGAACCATCTGGCTAAGCTCTTCTCAGATTCATACAGAAAATGTGTGAGATGATTAGCATTTGTTGTTTAAGCCTTTAAATTTGGAGGTAATTGGTGAAGCAGCCGTAGATACGTAATTCAGTGCCCAATCTTATTTCCCATTGCTCGTCAAGATGCGCACTCTCCTGACATGTATCAGCCAATAAATTACCCAGTAAAGCAGTCAGCCAACTGAGTATCTATTCACTATTCACTCCTTCCCTGCCCAGCATAATCTCATATTTAACCTCAGTATCTTCCTGTCTCATCTTGCTTTCTTTACATATCTGGTGATTTTTTTTAGTCAGAGGCACACAGTTGAGCACATAAAATCATTTTAATTGACTTATATATGTTATATTTGGCCAACTTCCCAAAAGGCAGAGGTCTTCATATTTTAAAATATTTCTGAATGCCTTTCTGGACTCAAAAAATCTTAATTAATTAAAGTAGCAAATTAGTTCCTTCAAACTGCTTGATCCCCAGGAAAATTAAAGAAATGTCTCTGTTTGTTTGGGGGCAAGTGGTGTAATTTTAGGCAGAGAACAGTCTGTTTTGCCCGTATGTGCCACTTCCCACCTTATTCTTGTCTAGACTAGGGGTCAGCAAATTGTTTCTGTAAAGGGCCAAAGAGTAAATATTTTTGGTTTTGCAGGCCAGATGCAACCACCTAACTTTGCTATTACACAGGGAAAGCAGTGATAGACAATAAGTAAATGAGTGGTTATGACTGTGTTCCAATAAAACTTTATTTACAAAAACAGGTGACAGGAGAGTTTGGACTTATGGGCTGTAGACCCAAAATAGGACCCAAGCCCCAGGGTATTTGCCACCATTACCACATCATTGTAAGAATCACCTGGAAAGCCTGTTTTAAAATAAATACATGTGCCTGCAAATGTGTTTTAAATAAACACCTCTGTTGTTCGATGTAATCTGACAAATTTGGAAAATCTGAAGAAAAGAATCAAACTTCCTGATTCCTTCCTACCAGGGGATACTTTCCTCTGTGAGATGTGTGAGAGACAGTGAGGCTGAAATAAAAAATCACGCTTCTTGATGACTAGGATTGCTCTGATTTTGTAAGGCCATATACCTCATCTAAGGATTGAATTTAGAGACATAACATGAAATTAGGTGTAGGGCAGGAGCAATGAAATCTGACCTAAGTTCAGCCAGACAGGTGGCTCATACCTGCAGTGCTGTGCTGGGATTTCAAATGTGTGACTTATCTGTTAAAAATAAAATTTTAATTGTGGTTTTGGAATGGGTTTCCTACGTACATTCTGGGTTCCTGTCCTGGTCTGTATCGATTAGTTATATGTATCTTACGGTTGTCTTTCCATTCCTTTCTGAATGAGAATTTTATGTCATATTTTCAATAAATATGGTCAAAGAGAAAAATTAACCCTATTAATTGCCCCTAATTTTCCACATAAATATTCAGATATAACATATCATAAATTGAGGAGAGCATGGTTTTGTTCAACCTTGACACTACTAACATTTTAGAACACGTTCATTGTGGGGGGCTGTCCTGTGCATGTCGCAGGCTGGTGATCATCATTCATTGCTTCTATCTGTTAGATTCCGAAAGCACTCTCAAGTTATGAGAATCAAAAGTGTCTCCAGACATCGTCCAATGTCCTCTGGATTGGGGAGCAAAATTGCACCTGGTTGAGGAGCTTTGACAGGAAGAGCCCCAAGCCAAGTGGAGAATATAGATAGTTTTTCAATCTCATATTAAGTCCCTGCCCTCAAATTTTCCTGAAATAGGTAGATAAGGAAAAGAAGGGTTCATTCAGGCTATACTTATTCATGTAATTGACACAGTTCTCCTCTTTGTTTTCCATATATGAACACAAACAGTGATACTTAGCTCTCCTGGGAACTGTGTAGGGAATCAATTCTATAGGAGCACCTGGGGACCATCATTTGTGGGATCCCTCAGTAATGATTTTCTAACACCCAGATGTTAGGAAAACCTTTTCAGCACACTGACCCAGACTCACTGCATTTTAACTAATCTATACCCAGAGAATGCCAGGGTGTATGAGCGAGAACCAGGCAGCATACACCATCTGGTGTTTTAAAAAATGTATACCACAAGCACAATGAAGAATTTATTTTTAGGGTATTTATGAATGGCCTTATTTTGAATGAAACAGTAGAAGCCCAAGCCCCAAATAAATGAACTAGCTTAAAATTTTCTCTTAAATTGAATTTACTGACATTATTTCATAATGAGATTTTAGAATACAGTGTAAGGTATTGTTTTGGTTGAATTGTTTCTACCTGTCCCCTGCCAAATTCATATGTGGAAGCTCTAGCCCCCAAATTTTAAAATGCAATCATGTTTGGAGGTCAGATCCTTAAAGAGATAATTAATAAGGCCCATTAGGATGGGCCCCAACTTATATGACTCATGTCCTTAGAAGAGGAGATCTGGACACAGACATGTGCACACGTGGGACAAACCACGTGAAGATACAGTGCGAAGGTAGTCACCTACAAACCAGGGAGAGAGGTACCATGAAACTTGGTACCATCTTGGTCTTAGACTTCTAGCCTCCAGAAATGTGATAAAATAAATATCTGTTGTGTAAGCCACTCAGCCCATGGTATGTTGTGATGGTGGCTCTAGCAAAGTAATATGGGTCATTGTATCTGTTCCTTCACGCCACATATGACAAATATGAATGGGATCATTATGATAGGAAAATGACCAAGTCCCTAAAATTATCCCTCCTAACTCTCCACTCAAGTCAAGACCATAAATCACCAGCATATCACATTTCTGAAGCAATGGCAGAGTTTAGTAATATCACTAAAAAACAGAAGGATATAAGCATGGTGGTTCTCATCTATCCATTGAAATTAGAAATGATTAATTCATCGAAGGCCCTGTGTGTGCCTAATTCTCTGCTAGGTAGGGAGACTGTGGTGTTTAAGAATTAATTCCAACTTTTGAGCAGCTTGCAGTTTCTTTGAGGTGAGAAGGCATGGGCACACACAACACCTGAGCACTGAGGTTTAGTACATGGTCCTTGTCAACCTGATGATGAGTCTTTTTTTTTTTTTTTAAGCTTTTATTTACTTGACAGACAGAGATCACAAGTAGGCAGAGAGAGAGGGTAAAGCAGGCTCTCTGCAGAGCAGAGCAGAGAGCAGAGAGCCTGACGTGGGGCTCAATCCCAGGACCCTGAGATCATGACCTGAGCTGAAGGCAGAGGCTTTAACCCACTGAACCACCCAGGCACCCCTGATGATGGGTCTTATATTTGACAAGTGTGGTAAGAGTTCAGAGGAGAGAGAACCCAGTGCACTGGAGCAGCTAGAGAGTTTTGGAAGAGGTAGGCTTTAATCACGACCATTAGCATTGGTTTGATATTGGGGGTAAAGGATAGAAACACCATTGTTTTGGTTCCCCTCTCATGACCTTACAGTGCTGAACGTACCATACTGGTATTCAAGCAAGCAACCCATTAAAAACCCCAAATAGTCATCTGTCCAATTACTGTGCCTACACAACACATGCACATAGAAAAAAAGTCATCTAAGAGATAAGATACATATATAAGTTAAATACTTAAACAGCTCTCCGTTAAATTTTTAACTCTGTTGCACTGAGATGAATAAGTATTGATTGGTTAAAGTGAAATAAGGAACACTCGATTCAAGTGCTGAGCTGTATCTCTGGACCACTTGAGGAAGGAAAAAACAAGATGGATTCCATTTGTCAGGGCCTGACGGATGTCCAGTCCAATGTCCTCAGTTGGTGTCAGCCTCTGATAAAAATGAAGCCAGTTGATTTATTCGAGTGTTTTTTCACTGTGACTATTTGACAAAAACCCATTTAAATTGCCCTCATCAATTGTACTTTTTATCCTGGTTTCAGCTCTTACTTGTGCTGTGTTATCTTCTCAACCCTGGCATACATTTTCCTTGCTTTAACTTTAAATTTTTAAATCCAAAAAAATTTCATGCACTCTAAGATTATTCATTTATCCTGGTTTTGAAAACTAATAATTCAGAAAAATAAATCTAGTCCTCCTACACCAAACATTAGCTACCAGCTCCTAAGGGTTTAAGCAGTTATAGATGGAAGTTTGCAGATGGCATCCCGCACATAATCCTTTTCTCCCCCTTGAGCTGATTCACTGTGTGTTAAGACCAGGAGCTTTCTCCTCTTTGCAGAATCAGTCCTCATCAGAAGCTCCCAAAGGAACATTGTTGTTCTTAGTGACATTAGAATGGGAGCTAGAAAGGTCCTTTCTTTACTTTTGTTTTTTAAGATTTTATTTATTTATTTGACAGGGAGAGATCACAAGTAGGCAGAGAGATAGGCAGAGAGAAAGGAGGAAGCAGGCTCCTTGCTGAGCAGAGAGCCTGATGCGGGGCTCGATCCCAGGACCCTGGGATCACGACCCGAGTCGAAGGCAGAGGCTTTTACCCACCGAGCCACCCAAGCGCCCAGGTCCTTTATTTCTAAAACTTTTTTCTTCTTATCCCATAAACATCTGACATATTAGTAACTCTGCACAGGACAGTAGTGTAACATCAACTTAGATATTAAAGGGTCTGTGTTTTCTTCTCCCATAGAAAAGGAAGGGGAGTTCAGCTCCTACTAATATTCACCAAGGCCATCGTGGAAATTATTCAGAGGTGAGACATTCTGAAAGGAAAATACAGTTTTCTCTTTTTGGTTTAGGAAAATGTCATGAAGGTATTCAATAGTGTTTTCCAGAAATATGATGATGTGAAGATTTGTTCCAAGAGCAACAAAGAGCCAAGTAAGACTAGGGAAGGCAAATTGTGGTAAACTGAAGTTACTAATGAAAGAGAAGCCAAACAAGACATTACTATTAAGCATTTCGAGAAACTTGAACTTAGGACTAAAGGAAGAAAAACAGAAGAATAGATGGGTGCTGAGTGCTTATTTAAAAGGATATCAGAGGGAAGGATAGATGGAAGTAAGGAAGGGATCAGCAAACCTTGGGAGAATTTTCACTCATTGCTTAAAGTATAAAAATTGGTGAAAACCCAGATTTACAGCACCATGGTGTATGAATCTATGTCTCTGAATGATGTAATCCCATTGCTATACTCACTGAAAAAGTATTCCTACTTGAGGCCATCAGGATTAATGTTGCTCTCTTGGTAATACACCAAGAAACAGTTCAATGTCTTTTAAGACAAAGCAATATAACACTCTAAATGTACAAGCAACATTGCTCCAGGAAACACATTTGTCTGCCAGAGCCAAATAGTAATCCTAATTTAATGAACATCCCCAGTTTGCTGAGCCCATCGGGGAATGAAAGAGTCTTTTGGGAGAGCCTGAAAATGAACTGTGCCAATTGATTAGGCAGCTTTTTATTTAGGGGCAAGTTTAAGAGCCTGGAATACTTGACTGAAAGACTGGAGAGTTCTCTCAAAATGGAGGCTATTACCCAAGCTTATCCCTACACTGGTGAAGGAAGGGAATAGTCATCTTTATTTTAGGTAGTTGTCCTGCTTCCAGACAAGTTCCTCATATCTTAAGATCACCACAAGATATACTAGCCACAAGGAACAAACTCCTGTGCACAATCAAAAAAGGAATGCTGTGAGGTCCATTAGTTCATTCATTCATTTATTCATACCTAGGGTATAGGAAATTCTTTTTTTTTTTAATTTTTTAATTTATTTGTTTGACAGAGATCACAAGTAGGCAGAGAAGCAGGCGGAGAGAGAGAGAGAAGCAGGCGCCTTGCTGAGCAGAGAGCCCGATGTGAGGCTTGATCCCAGGACCCTGGGATCATGACCTGAGCCGAAGGTAGAGGCTTAACCCTCTGAGCCACCCAGATGATCCATGGAAATTCTTGACAGATAGTCTTTTCAAAGGGCCCTTTTATGTAGTATTGCATGCCACAAGGCAGGACCAAGAAAATTTAAAACAACTGATATTTTCTGGAATGTCTTGATTTTCGTGGTAATGGCAGCTGGGGGGCTCACTGAGCAGGCTTTAGTCAGGAGTTATGTCAAAGTGTCTGTCATTACTCACCATCTCTCAGACCCTAGCCTCCCTTTTCTTCTGAAGCCCATTCTCTGGCAGTGGCTTCTAGTTTTAACAAGGGAGACCACGTTCTCTTTCAGAACTGTTAAGCGGTACCGGCCCGGTCTAAGGAGACAGGTTTTGCAGTCGGACTGCTCAGGACTATCCTGCACTCTGTTCTCCTTGGATAAAACATTTACTGTTCTTTAAGATTTGGTATCTCCTTTTCTACAGGACTCTCTGGGGGTGGCCAACATTTCCTTTAAGCTTAGAATTTTTGCAATAGAAGTGGTGCCCTTTCTTTTCCCCTTCTGGGGCATATATGATTTCCGTGTTTGTATATTTGTGTCGTCTGTCGATGAGGCCGGACACTGGGGAGGACACATACGTATCGTGTGCCAGGATTTTGAGAGTGCCCAGATCTATCTGGCAACTTTTCCAGTGTTTAGGAGCTGGTACCTTCTTCACATGATGCCAAATGTTCCTGAACAACAGCTAAAAATGAGATCTCAATTCATAACCTTCTCTAAATTGGAAGCTAAGATCACAATTGTATGTTTATTTCTTCCAAGTCTCCTAAGAAATCATTTGTAGCATGATATGGGATGTGCATTGTTACAGTAATTGGGGGTGGGTGAGTTGTTCATATAACATGAACAGAGGCAGAAACCATATAAATCGTTATGAAAATTTCTTCCTGGAAACTGGACTTACGATATTTTATTGCCTGCTCCCAAGATGCCTGCAAGCATCATGAGATCAATAAAATTCCCGAAGAATCAATGACCCAAACTGGTCTCTGTCCTCACTACATTACCCTGGTTCCCAGGGAGGCTATGGTGCTGAGTGGGGGGTCCCGGTAACTCTAACTGCCATTTACTTATAATTACATGTCATCTGTGAACATCCTGATGCAGAGGGAAGAAGGGGACAACACAAGGAATGCATAGAATGTACTTCTTTAATACCCAGTGTATGACACTTCTCTGGCTGCTGTAACAAATGACCATAAACTTGAGGAATGAAAGCAACAGGAATATATTCTCTCATGGATCTGGAATCCAGAAGTCCAAAATCAAGATGCTAGCAGGGCCCCCCTCCTTGTGGGGGATCTAGGAGAGAACTTCTTCCAGCTTCTGGCACTTGTTGACATTGTGCGTGGAGACACCACTCCAGCCTCTGCCTCTGTGGTCTCCTGCTTCCTCCTCTGCTACCCCTGTCATCTCTGCTTCTGTCTCTTGTAATCATACTTGTCATTGGGTTTAGGGCCACCCCCAAGGAGTCTGGGATGATCTCATCTCAAGACTCTGAATTTAATTACATCTGCAAAGACCCTTTGTCCAAATGGTAACATGTCCATGTTTTTTTGAGAATATAGACATGGACCTATCTTTTGGGGTCACCATTAAGCTCACTATGAATCCCAGGTATCGGGTTCTCTTCTGAGTATTTAATGTATATTATCTTTGAATTTCAGAAATTTAACTCTATGATAACTGTTAGCAGCTGGCCACGTTACTGTAGACAGGTCATTAACCTGTTTGGGTGGTAACTTCCTCATTTGTAAAATGAGGAAGGTGGATTAGATACTTTCTGTTGTTTCTTCCAGGCTTTACTTTAATGATTCCAGAGATAGGGTAGACCCCTTCTAGAAGGGGGGCACCAGGGGAGGCTTTATTCAATAGCCCACAATGTGAAAGGTGTCTCCTGGAGAGGTGTGATGTGCTTCCCACCTTGGGGGTCAATGTTAGCAAGAAACCCTTCTAGCTACTCTTCTCCCCATGTCCCATGTGTATACATAAGACTTCAAACATCTCCCTCACCACCTAAATACTACCTGAACCCACTTCAGACATGCCCCCATGACTTTAATATGACCTGGCCACTTGCACTTTGTTTTAACGCTCTTTATTCTCTTATGTTTCTGGCAACATAGCTCAGAGAAAACTACCCATCTTGAATTGTATTTATATATTTTATTCTATATTGTATTTCTATAGCAGCAAAACTACATCTATAAAACTTTCTGTAATGACCAACACAACATCGGAGAAAATGATATCATCATAATAATAATTGGTATCTAATGTCCCGTTAAAGGAATAGAAATAATAAGTAAGTTTATACAGAGCCTTGATTTGGGAAGACTTAAAATAATTTTGTTCAGTTCTGCCTAGGTCCCGATCACCCATAATCTTCCAGGCGTTGTACTAGGACTATAGATGGATATAAGACCCTGTCCTTCCTCTTACACACTCTTCTTCTAAAGGAGACAAAAAGATAAAACTTGTGTCCAAGCACTGGCGCTCAAGTATGTGAAGCTGAAGAAAGTTCTCATGAAAAAAAAAATAATAATAACAAATTGAATCAGGGCTAAGACTGGGGAGAAGGAGCAAAAGTCAGAGCCAAAGCTTGTTGGCTTCATTGCTAAATCATGAGAAAGTGAATGCCAATCGCCCTGCCACTTAAGCCCCAGAGGATACAGCGACTCGTGACCATCAGGGGATTAATGGTGCATTTAAATTGTTCTCTCCAGAGGTTATATACGCACTGAGGCACGGTGGAGGTCAGAGCCGCGTGGCCCCTAATGGCAAACCTCAAAATGCCCCTGCATTTTTCTGAAAGGAGAACAGATAACATCCAAAGATGTTGTGGCAAATATTCAAATGAGGCATCCCAACTCCAAGAAGGTCTCAGGTTCCATGAGACCCACGAGTGGCTTCTAGAAATGTGTCCAGGGGAAATCTGTCACCTGGTCAGATGGAGGTTCGGTGAACATGTGCTTTGGTTCACTGAACTCTCTCCTGCAAGGAAGGAATGAGTTGCCATCCCAACAACAACGGGGGGAGCTGGGATACTGTGCAAAGTGTGCTGAATGTCTCCACCAAACATCAGGGTGAGCTGTGAACTTGGCAAACTCCTATTCATTCCCACTCAGCAAGTCTCTCCAATTCCCCAGCAGTCAGTGTGGCCTGGTTGGCAGCTGGCTCATAAGAGACAGAAATACATAATCGGTTGAGATAAGCAACTGATTTTCTAAGTCTTAGAAAAGAGATTTGCGATAGACACAATGCTGCCCAGGTTCAGCCTTAAGGAGACTGACAACAACTTCCCTTCTGGAAATGGATGGAACCCCTGGAAGCAGCTCGTGTGGAGGAAAGCCAGTAAGGCCCAAGTGCATTTGCAATATCCACAATTTATCTAGTCATCATGAGAAACAGGCTGTTTAAGGGAAAGTTCGACATGGAGAGAACTGCTCACAGCAGCCCAGGAACATGGCAAATCAAGGAGCCACAGGTGCATAATAAAAGAAATCGATAGTCATGCTGGCTGCCAACCTCAAAAAGTGTCACAAAATGTCAATGCACTGCAAAGTCAAAATATTTGGAATAACTTTCAGGAGGTGGCACACGGAGATGTTTAGGGTCTGGGACCAGCTCAAAATTTGTAGTTCCTTGCTCCTAATGACATTTTTTTCCCCTCCAATAACTGTTAGTGACTGGGAAATAGAAATAGTAATAGCAGTAGTAATAATATTAGTTTTAGTCAACTCGGGCTTCTAAAATTCAGGCTCAAACACCATGCTGAGCCACTTTTTTGTTTTTTGTTTTTTTTTAAAGATTTTATTTATTTATTTGACAGAGAGAAATTACAAGTACACTGAGAGGCAGGCAGAGAGAGAGAGAGAAGGAAGCAGGCTCCCTGCTGAGCAGAGAGCCCAACGCGGGACTCGATCCCAGGACCCTGAGATCATGACCTGAGCCGAAGGCAGCGGCTTAACCCACTGAGCCACCCAGGCGCCCCACAACTTGGGCTTCTATAACAAAAGACCATAGACTGAATGGCTTAAACAACAGATATTTATTTCTTACAGTTCCGGAGGCTGAGAAGTCCAAAATTAAGACATAGGTAGATGTGATCCTTAATGAGGGCTCTTTTCCCAACTTGGCAGTTGGCTGCCTTCTTGCATCTCCACATGGCAGAGAGAGAGAGAGAGAGATCCGGTCTCTTCCTCTTCCTATAAGGCCACTAATCCCATCTTGGAGGCTTCCCCCTCAAGACCTCATCTAAATCTAATCACGTCCCAAAGAAACAATCTCCAAATACTATCACACTGGGGATTAGGGCTTTGACATACAAAATTGGGGGGATACAAGTACTCAGTCAATAATAATTAAAAATAAACAGATGCTATTCCTACTCTAGTGAAGCTGACAGTCTAGAGTTATAGATATTGATCAAATTGTCATTCACAAATATGTGAAATTGCAGTTGTGCTAAGCTTTAAAAAGAACAAGGGCATGAGGCCATAAGGCCACATAATGGGGGGATTTGCCCAATGTGAGGCCGAAGATACTTCTGTCAGAAGGTGACAACAGAGCTGGAGTTGAAGGACAATGAGGTGCTTACTAGTGGTGTCAAACATAGAATACACATAGCTGCCAAGAGAAGGAGAGATAGACAGTATCCAAGGGACCTGTGCAGTCCAGGAAGAGTGTGTGTGTGTGTGTGTGTGTGTGTGTGTGTGTGTGTGCTATTTTAAGGAAGGGACTTGAATGAATAGAAGTATCAAGCTGGGCTTCACACAGCCACGTGATGAGCATTACTCCCACAGGCTTTCTAATTCTTCACATTAAAGTTGAAAAGATTCTTCCTCAGTGTTGAGGAAATTATGGAAATATTCTTTCTCTATTTTATTGAGGCTGGTCCTATCTCTGTTTTCATGTAATGTCCACATCCACTCCTCTCTACCTCATGACCTTTCCCAAGCTCCTCTCCCACCCGCTTTCTACACTGCTTGGTGCATTGATCCCTAAAAACGGAATTCCCATTCTGTGGTGGAGTCTGTGATTGTGTCTCCACTTCTGGTCCTTGTTTTCCAAATTATAGATATTTTAGGATTATTCTATTAAAATTAGCTGTAATAATCACAGAAGTATTAGCATAAATTGGACAAATGTTCTATTACAAGACAAACTGTGTCCTTGGAAAAGAATTTCTTTGTAAATAACATTAACATGTTGACTTTTTTGTATTTTACCTTTTGAGAACAATTCAGAAAGGGTCATAGCTTAATATTCCTGTGATCAAATTAAGCAATGAGTTCTACGAAATGTACATACTTAAGACTATGGACTCCGAAAAACAATCTGAGGGGTTTGAAGTGGTGGGGGGGGGGGGGGGTGGGTTGGGGTACCGGGTGGTGGGTATTATGGAGGGCATGGATTGCATGGAGCACTGGGTGTGGTGAAAAAATAATGAATACTGTTTTTCTGAAAATAAATAAATTAATTCATAAAAAAAAATAAATAAAAGAATGCTGAAATTAAAAAAAAAAAAAGAAGTCTTCTTAACTTGAAGACAGGAGTCTTACCAATTGGACTTCTAAAAAAAATTCCATTAGATCATTTGTCACATATACTCAACCTTCTAAAGGATTTTCTGAATGGACCATCAGTATGCCAGGCACTGAGTGAGATAAAGAAGATCAAAAGAAGCATAGGACAGAACCTGAGAGCATGTAGTCTAGGCAGAGAAGAAAAATCAAGACTTATTTATTGATAAATATTTTTAAACACCTATTAAGTGTCATTGATGAACTAGGAATAAATCCTCCCTGCATTTGCAGAGATTAGAGTCCAGCCAAAGCAACATACTCAGAAAAAGAGAAAGACAAAAGCTTCTAAACATGACTCCTAGCCAACTTCAACATTTTATGCTAACACAAACATAGGGACAGAAAGAATAGTATGATGACTTTGTCATCCTATAGACAAACTTATTATACAGACTTAATTTATTTAAAACTAAATTCCTCACAAGGTACTACTGAAGTCAAACATTTATAGAGAGATGTAGAACCAGAATATGATTGTCTGAACATCCAACATAAATGACTCAGTAAGTATATATCAGTATTTAGGAAATTCATGTGGTCTATTACTGGGAATCTCCCCATCAACTAAGAAGTCTCTTCCTTACAATAATTACATATAAAGAGGTTGATTGATGAATGAGATAAATTATTAAAGACTGGACTGTGTCCTTCCAAATTCATACATTGAAGTTCTTACACTCAATGTGACTATATTTGGAGACATGACTTTTACCGAGGAAATTCAGGTTGAGCAGGACTATAAGGGAGAGGCCCTAATCCAAAAGGACTGGGGGTCTTATGGGAAGAAGAAGAGATGCCAGTGCTCTGTGTATGCATCGAGCAAAGGCCATATGAAGACACAGTGAGAAGGTGGCCATCTGTAAGCCAGGAAGAGAGCTCTCATGAGGAACTGTATTGGCTGACATCTTGATCTCAGATTTTTTGTCCTCAGAACTGTGAGAAATACATTGCTAATGTTTAAGCCACTGAGCCTGTTGTAGTCTGTGATGGCAGACTCATAGAAAAATAAACTAATAATCATTGAGTTCCTGTTATGTACCAAAATTTGTGCAATTTAATAATCAGTATTTATAGAATACTTACAAATAAAAATATTCTTAGGGCATTACCTTCTTTTGCATAGTTCAAGATGGCTTGCGACCATGTCCACATCGCAACTACAAGATGAGAAGAGGAAAGGGAACAACCCTTCTCTTGAAGTCTCCACCAGGAAAGTATACATTATATTTACTTGCATCCTGTGAGGAGAACATAATCACACAGCTACCCTCAACTACAAAGGAAGTTGATAAATGCAGTCTTTATTTTCTTTCCAAATCAATTCTATTACTATGAAAGAAGGAAAGAATGCATATTGAGTGACACCAATCATTCTTTCCTATACCCACACCGTCACATGGACTTAGACATTCCTGAGGAAAATATTTAATGTTTACAACCCTGCTGCTAGGCTTCACCTTAGAGCCTCTGATTAAGCCATTGGATAATGTTACCACTTAGTTGGGCCTCATATTTTCTATATGTCTTAGTTACAGACTCTTACTGCAATGAAGCCAGAACATCCTTTTGTTGATTAACCCCAGTTGTTTATTGTCCTTATAATGGAAGAAACACAAATTTTCCTCATAGCCATAAAAGCAAAGTGATTTGCTTAAGGCTTCACATAGGTAGTAAATAGAATAACTGGGATATGAATCAAGATTTTGGCATTCCAAGTGCAGTTTTGTTCCCACTTAACTACCAGATGATTTAGAAGTGCCTCCTAAAACATTCTAAGATTTACAAACGAACTAGTCTCTACATAATAGAAGATTATCAGGTAGACAAGTTGGATGGGGAAGACCAACCTGAACGAATAGGAAGAATTTTTTGTGTTTCATTATTTCTTTTTTCTTAAATAATTTGGTTTTCTATCACTAATATTCCACGATGTGAATGTATCGTGTCTTACTAAATCTCCTGTTACTGTCCATTTAGATTGTTTTCATTCTTTCTCACTACTCTTATAAACCACACTGCATTAAACCTAACGGTGTATAAATATTTATATAGGGTGGAGAGTTCAAAAGTTTTTCAACACATTTTTAAAGTGTATTGACTGTCTTTGGCAATATTGCCAAGCTTCTGTCCAAAAAGACTTACTGATATTTACTTCCATCAACAATACATGGCAGTAAGGATTGAGGTCTTAGACTGGGTTCTCCAAAAGCAAACCTGATAGGAAGATCCTGATGTAAGTGATTGATTTAGCAAGTGCTTCGAGGGGAGGTCAGTCAGAAAGTGATCAACAGGACAGGGAAAGGAAGGAAGCCAGGCAGGGGTGTGCAGTCAGGCAAAGTGCTACAGAGCTTAGGCTTCAACATGATCCCTTGGGAGAATTCTCAAGAATAAAGTAAGCCTCAGGATTGTCCCAAATGGAGGCAAGGAAGCTGGACTTTCACATTCCAATGTCTGTTAGTCATTTGTCAAAGGCCAGTTTGGGGGAGACCCAAGTGCCACGCATATATGTTTCACAGTAAAGCAGTTCCAGTAACCTGAGGGCAGTCTTCCAAAAAAGAGCTTCAAGTTCCAGATATTAAAAGCACACAGAAGTCTGGGCTCCTGGGTGGCCCACTTAGTTAAGCATCTGCCTTCCACTCAGGTCATGATCCCAGGGTCCTGGGATGGAACCTTGCATTGGGCTCCCTGCTCAGTAGGGAATCTGCTTTTCTCTCTCCTTCTGCAACTCCCTCTGCTCAAGCTCTCACTTGCTCTCTTCTTAAATAAACAAACTCTCAAAAAAAAAAAAAATCAAGCACACAGAAGTCATTGGTAGAGGCACTGTTGGTTATATACAAAAAGTATCATAAGAAACATGAGATAATCTGGGCAAAGCATTAATATCTTCTGTTACAGTCTACCCCTTGCCTGCTCAACCTTCTCACATTTCCTATTCATTCCATTCTAGTAAAAATTCTTGAAGGTGACAGTGACTCAAAATTTCTGAGGAAAGATTGTAAGTTTGAGAGTTAGTTGAACAAGCTACAGTCTCTAGAGTTGCAGTTATTCCCAAAGTGATGGCATCTTATTATCTCCCTCTTCTACCACCTATTCTAGATTTTTCTCATCCACTACTGAAATTAACCAAAAGGCAAAGCACTACTGTCCAGCACATTCTTCATTGCCTTAGTGAAGGAACTTCCCTCTAAGCCTTATGCAGAATGGTCATGCTATACCTCTAAATCTTTTGATCCTTTTCTCAATACTCTGCCAGGTCATTATTTGTTCCAAGCTTCTAGGAGCTATTCCAGTGGCATATTGGGACCAGCTCCAGGTGTTCTTGCCAGAGTGTTAAATACTGAGTCACAGGAGAGAGTCCATGTAATAATAAACTCTCTCTTATCCACCATCTTGGTCTGGGTTCTTCAATATCTACTTCAAGGCATGCTTCTCCTAGAAACCTGAGAACACACATTACCCATGTCCTACAGATATTTTAGCAAATAAGTTCTTCTTCCATTAATAAAATCCAAATTTCCTCAGTTAAGTCATGTTGAGGCTAGTTATTTATCTACTGGTAGGAAGAAAGTTCAGGAAGAAAGGTAAGGGGAGATTACAAGGGTAGCAGATATTATTTTTCAATGCATCTGCCTTGTTCAAGCCTTTGAATAATCTCCAAGCATGAAGGGGAAGATTATCCTCTAGACAACAAGAGCTGGCAATATTGCAGGTCCAGAGGATTCAGTAGATTCTAGAGCATATCCACTCAGATGTACCTATCTTGAACTTCATTGTTCCTCTCCTTCCTTATTAGGACTCTGATTTCGGTGTAGGGTATTTGCTAGGGTCCTTAAGTTCAGTCTTTTCTTAAAATTTATTACTCCTTTAATAGAGCCCAATGCCTGGTCTTCAGCATACTCTTTCTTCTGCCTGAAAGATGTTAAGGCCTCTTTAAGCACTCTTAAAGGGCACCTGGGTGACTCAGTGTGTTAAGTGTCTGCCTTCGGCTCAGGTCATAATCCTAGGGTCCTGGAATAGGGTCCCATGTTGGGATCCCTGCTTAGCAGGGAGTCAGATAATCTGCCCCTTCTCTGGCTCATGCATTCTCTCTCTCAAATAAATGAAATTTTCTTTAAAAAAATAAAGACTCTTAAAGTTCTGCTGGCTTTCCTACTGTATCTTAAGTTGGTAAATGACTGCCCCCATCCTATATTCATCTCTCTTTGATGCATTAACGGCATTCAACAAACCATCAACCACTTTCACAGTTCTCGTAATCACAATTTTTCTCATATCTTTTAAATGAAAATGATGCTGTATGAGTCAGAGCCTCCTTGCCCTCTGTATTCCAGTCCAAACTAAAATAAAATAAAATTTTATTATTATTTTATTAATTGTTATTATAATTATTTATTATTATTATTTTATTAATAAAATAAATTTTTATTATTCACTTAAATTTTATTTAAGTGAAAATCTTAGTAACTGCATGCTAATGCCAAGAAGATACTATTTCACATAGCACCAATAAAAGGGACTTTGTTTTCAAGTGACCATTGATTAGCTAATTCCAAAGTCTGGTCCTCAGAGTCTGGACCACTGTTGGTACCAGTCATCTTAGGGGAATTCTGCAGAAGCAGTCCCTGAGATGAGGGTTTGTATGCAAACAATTTCAAAAAATGCTCCCAGGAAGACTAGTAAAAAAGCAGGGAAGGCAGGACAAGAAAAGGCAGAAAAAATATAACTATTTGAATTTTACCATTGCTTGATGTAAGGAGACAGTAAATACTGCCTAAAGATATAAGATTTATTGTATTTTATACATTTTAGCTGTAAATTATATCACTAGAAGATTGAAAATAGAATACAGACACGCAGTGGGAAATGTATTAAAAAAGAGCATAGAAAGCATAGAAACACAATAAAAGATTTGAAAAGGGTTAAAAATAACAGAAATGTAACATAAAACTGAAAAGGATATTTCATATCAATAAATATAAATGGTGTATGATTTCCTATTAAAAGATAAAGGCTCTCTGGGGCATCTGGGTGGCTCAGTGTGTTAAAGCCTCTGCCTTCAGCTCAGGTCATGATCCCAGGGTCGTGGGATCGAGCCCCGCATCGGGCTCTCTGCTCAGCGGGGAGCCTGCATCCTCCTCTCTGCCTGTCTTTCAGCCTACTTGTGATCTCTGTCTGTCAAATAAATAAATAAAATCTTTAAAAAAAAAAAGGTAAAGGCTCTCAAATTGTACTCAATGTAAAATCCAATCATATAACGTATAAACACACACTTAAAACAGATTGACCAAAAAAAAACACATCGAAAATGAAAGAATTTAAGTACACATGCGTGGCTCAATTGGTTAAGTGACCCTTGATTTCTGCTCAGATCATGATCTCAGTGTCTTAAAATCAAGCTCTGCGTTGGGATCCACACTCAGTGGAGATTTTGCTGGAGGATTCGCTCTCTTCCTCTCTCCCTTCCCCTACTCCTATGCTCTCTCTGTCTGTCTCTTTTTTTAAAATAAATAAATGAATATTTTAAAAGAAAAAGAAAATTTAAAAATTTACAAAGGTTTACCATACAAATAAAAAGTGCCCTGGGTAGGACATAAATTAGTTTTCAATCACATGAAAAGATCCCATGCTCGTAATAAGAACAATTCAAAATAAAACAACTCTAGAAGGGGCTGTTCACCTATCAAATTAGTAGAAATCAAAAGTCAGATAGCACACTGGTTGTTGGAGATGAGAGGAAACAGTCAACTCCCATACATGGCTGGTATGACTGTAAATTAACCCAGCATTTATGGAGCTGTAACTTAATAGTACCTATTGAAATTACAAATATATTTGCTCAGTGATATAGCAATATCAGTTTGACAAATTTATCCTAAAGCAATCCTCACACATATGTATAAGGATATTCAATGCAGTACTGTCTATAAGAGCAAATATTTGAAAGTAATCAAATATGTCCATTAACCAAATCTATGAAGTCATTACAAATAAAAATGTAGCTTTCTCTGTATGTATGTGTAATGAGTTCCAAGAGTAAGAGGAGAGGAAAGTGTCCCTCTCAAGGGTCTATGCTAGCATACATGTTGCCATTGTGCAAATTAGAAAAAGATGCCACCTTCTTCTGCATGGCCACAGCCTTTGTATAGCCCATGGTCTGTCAGTGGAGCAGAAGATAATTTTAGCCATACTTGTACCTCAACCACATACCCTTATGAAGGCCAGAGTCATATGTGGTCATCCTGGCTCCAAAGCAAAAACTTACATTCCTGGGGCACATGGGTGGCTCAATCGATTAGGCTTCTGCCTTTGGCTCAGGTCATGATCTTGGGGTCCTGGGATCGAGCCCCATGTTGGGCTCCAGCCCTGTGTTGGGCTCCCTTCTCAGCAGGGAGCCTGCTCCCCCCCCCCACACTGGCTGCCTCTCTGCCTACTTGTGATCTCTCTCTATTTCTCTCTGTCAAATAAATAAATAAATAAATAACTCTTAAAAAAGAAACAACAACTGCATTATTTTTTAATATGGTATTTAAGAAAAAGGAACATCACACCTTCATTCCTATTCTTTTAGTACATAGACATACTATCAAACAATTATCTGAGAAGGAATAATGGCTTGAAGATATCTTAATGTAATCCACAAGGAAAATAATAACTGCAGGATCATTAAGGTTTAATCATCTAGTGGAAGGAGTAGCATTTTATATACCAGATGATCTTAAATTGTTTTCTGAATTGAATTAATTGATTAGTTAATTTAGTGCTTAACACCACTTGTTACCTTTGAACAGCAACACTAAAACTTTAAATGACTAAAGTTTGTAAACAATGAATTTGAAGATGGACCATGAGGACACAGGTTTACTTTCAAATGAATGTTATGACATAAATTTCTATCATCCTAATAGAGTCATATATGTAAAACATTAAAAAATTCAAGTCAATAATCTACAACTTTGATCCCTATCATGCTCAGATATGGCTTGTATTAAAGCTCTTAAAACAAATACCAAAATTTCAGTAACATAACATAATATCTCAATGTAGTTGTTCCTGGTTGGCTGGTAGTTTTCCCCTTGAGACATCTAGAGGCACAGATTCTTTTCATCTTGTGCACATAGTGACCTTGAGCCTTGGAATCCTCTACATGTACCTGATAGAAAAGGAAAGAAAGAATAGAGTCTTGCCTCTTAAAAGCCTCAGACAGGAAGTGACCAATATCACTTCCCTCTTATTACATTGGTGAGATCTAGTCTTATGGCCACACCAAAATACAAAGGCCTCTAGAAATGTCTGTGGCCCCACAGCAGTAAATCAGAAAAAAGTCTACACCAGGAAAGGGGGAGCATGAATTTTTGAATAGCTAACTATCTCTGCCACAGAGTTGGACCTTGTAGGGCAGTTTCTAACTGAATTATCCTGAATTTGAGCACTTGCCGTTATAGGAACCCAAGAGTGGCCTATACATGGAATGAAAGATCTGAACTGAATAAAATACCTGATGATTCTTCCAAAAAAAAAAAAACCTGCCTCCATGTGTAGTCTACTTCTCATTGATTTTTTCAACCCACTTCTACCTGACATTTATTCTCAAAATTTCACCCAACAGTATTGGTCAAAAAAATATTGAGCACTTTCACAAACTCAACTGGCATTTTTCAATCTTTATGTTGGTGGACCTTCACTTAGTGACACAGATGACTGCTTCCTCTTTAACAGTATTCTCGCCTTTGTTTGTACTTGCCTCTTCTTCTCCTACTTCTTCTAGACATTTCACCTTAGACCTCAACCTGGCTTTACTTTTTCTGATGTTCCTTAACTGTTCGTGTTCCAAAAAGATTAATCCTGACTCAACACTTCTTTTCCCAAACCTTCCTTGAATGATCTTATCCTCCTGTGATTAGAACCACCACCTGAATGCAGTTAGGGCTCACACTTGTATCTCTAGACATTATCTGTAACCTGAGCTTCAGACTGACCTTCCACACTGAACATTTTTCTGGACATAATGCAAAGGCATTCACTCCATTAGTCCAAGTATACCTTTTTCTAAATTTCCTTTTCCCCCATTTCTGTCTTAAAAATGAAACACCATCCACCCAGTTATATAAACTAATAACCTAAAATTTATGCTTGACCATATTTTATTTCAACCCTACTTAATATCATACTTAATTGTGATATTATTAATCATAATTAATGTTTAAATTAATCATGATTAATATGATTAATTAATCATAAGTATGGCTGGCTTATTTTACCTCCTACATGTATTTCAAATCTATTCCTTCCTATTCATTTCCTATTATTATTGTCTTAAATTGGAAACTTCAAAATTTCTCCTCCAAATTACTGAAATCTCCTCATTTTGGGTCCTCTGCTATAGCGCCCCTCTGTTTAGATTTTACACCTTGGTTAATAATGATTCCATCCCAAACCTAGTGGCTCAAAACACTGGGTCATGATGCCTAATTTAAGATTGTAGAGAAGACCCTAATTAATTTTATTACCAGCCAATTTTGAAAATTATTGTCCTAGAATAAGTTCTATGGACAAGCCCCACGTAGCAGGTTATACAGCAACCTTTGTACATTTTCAGGTCTTTATATATTGTCAGTGAGTTTTCAAAGCCCTGAAAACAACAAATGAGTGACATTGAGGCTCTGACATGATAAGTCTAGTTACTTCAACAGCTTCAAGTTCAATTCAATTATCATCACTACAGAGTGACTGTGAATTGGAGAAACCCTTGGGTCACATTGTGCAGTTTTCATACCCCTGTGGGCAGAGTATTAGGTCACAGACATTTTTTCTCAGGTCACATCAGGCAAATGTTAGGGGATGAATCAATGTATTGGCTAACTAACAAGTTTAACAAGTATAACCTCAGTTGCTGGGCTATGAATGCCATCACTTAATAGAGAGCAGAATGGGACGTAAATAAGTGTGTATCAGGGTTTCTTGGATTCTTAGACTGGCTGCCTTACGATAAAGTGCATTTGTTGGAAGGATATTGAAGAACTCATTAAATGTGTTGGAGGTAGGAAAAAAAGCTGGTCAATGAGCAGAAACCAGGGAAGCTCAGAGGTTAGAAAGCATGAAACTGAGTGATCATCTCATTAGCAGGAACAGGCTGGTCAGGACACTTGCCACCACCACTGCTCAAGGAAAGACCTCCAGGAGCTCATTTTGGCCTCATCTACCCTGCTTAACATTCAAAGATCTCAGACAGAGTATGTAACGGTCAGACTTAGGTCACCGCCAGCCTCCTTGATGATGCCAGTGCTAGGGAGAGGGTGGATACAGGTCCCCAAATTAGGACTGGTCACAATAAAGAAGAGCTCACGTTCCACAAAGAACTCAGGGTGCTATCAAGGAGAGAGATTAAATGCTAACTAATAGCCCTTGCCAGGCACATAAGGAGAAATGAAGGCGAGAAAGAAAAAGAACGAGGAAACAAAAGATTGAGGAAGGGAGCAAAATAGTAGGTCCCAGCTCACACAAACAGCCAAGTTGGAATTTTATTTTGTTTTGCTTTGTTTTTACTACTTTTTAAATTAATCGAAAGAAAATCTCTTAAGGACCTGATAACAATACATCTGGTCCTAATAATTCTAGAAATCTCTATTTATAGACATTGAATGTGTTGTTGAAATTAAACATAATGCATGAACCAAAATTTCAAGATAGGTTTAGAGTTTGCTTTTTCAATAAAGTATACCACAAAGGGAATAAAGAAATTCTTTCCTCAAATTAATGGTGAATTCTTTTGTCATGAGAATAGGAGTTTATATTCATTTCGGTGAAAGCACATAAATTGTTCTCGACAAGAAAAACAAAACTAGCCCAAGGCAGTATTTTCATTATAGAAAAAGGCACATGTCCATGAATACCTAGTTTAATATTAACAAAAGTCATTCAATTAGCTATGCATGTGCCATTGTTATGAATATTTATTCATGTCTGAGCTAAGTAACACTGATATCTTTTATTCACTGGTTCAGAGATTCAGATGTTATAAACATTACCCTTCTTGCCCTGGTGTGACATACAGGGATTTGAATCCAAAAAAAGACCTGACATTTCCCAGCACTGGAAATGCAAATTTCTTTGGAACTTTCAACTTTATGTTAAGAAAATTGCCTTTGTTGTGTGCTGATTTTATTTCTTCTCTAAAATCATTAAAAGGGCAGAAAGTACTGATACACGAATATTTCTTCTGTAATAATAATTTTTTAAGAAATAAAAAATGGTTTTCTTTTCCTGGTCTTCTGCCGTTGCTCTAGGTGGCCAAAGGGGAATGTGAGCAGGGATATTTTAGAGCAGGGAGGAATAGAAAGCCATGATATACAAACTATCCCACCACCACTCCCTAGTCTGTGATAGATTTGCTAATCAATTAGGATGCTCTTTCCTGCTAACCCCAGATACAGTGGTTTCTATATCCTAAACTCAACTCTTAAGCATGTGTTTTTGATCCACAGGACTTGTCTTGTAAAATGAAACATACTTGCCATTCATAATTTAGGTCATTTCAATTTATCGAGGGAAAAAAACAAACAAGTCTTTGTGTGTAGCCCTATTCAGGAGATGTACAGTAGCACCAATGACTTGACGGTCTCAGGTTCCACCACTTGGAAAGTTTCATGCTGTCCAACCATTAGTGATTTTGAATTTCATATTTTTCCTTCTCCCTTCAACCTTGACTTTTTTGCCTACCACCATGGAGAACACATTATCTCAACTCCTGCATCCTTTCCATTCTGGGTTTTTATTCTCCCTCCTGATAGCCAGTCATTTCTTACTTTAGCAGCTTCTATACTAGAAGTGGGACACACACACACACACACACACACAAGTTATTTACATGTGTTCCAGAAAATTCTGGCTCAGAAAAGAAAATAAAATGTTTTCTAAAATAAGTATATGTATTATCTGCAGATTTCAATGGTCTAAGATTGATCTATTCTCTATCCCTTAAATAAATTCTATTCTCTACCTATCATTAAATTATTAAGTTTAACAAATTTACAGTTTTGTTTCATATACACACTAGAAATAATCTAGCAAAGATATTTTTATGTTCCAGCACATGTACCATCCTCCTTAATTTACCAATAAGAAAAGCTATTAGGGCTCCTGGGGGGCTCAGCTGTTTAAACATCTGCCTTCGGCTCAGGTGATGATCCCAGGGTCCTGGGATTGAGCCCCCTGTCTGGCTCCCTGCTCAGTGGGTAGCCTGCTTCTTCCCTCTGCCTGCCTTTCTACATACTTGTTCTCTCTCTCTGTCAAATAAATAAATAAAATCTTACATATATAAAAAAGAAATACTATCAAATAAAAGAAGTCTTCAAGGTGGCTCAAATCTACTCTAGTTAGGGCCAAACACTGCCCCTTCTTTACCTCAATTCCTATCTGTCTATATTTGTATTTCAGATATCGTTCAAGGGTCACTTCCTCAAGGAAGCTTTCTTTCTTTGACCTCCTAGTTTAACATCTTTTTGTTATTAGTGACTAGTGACTAGTGCATAAACTAACATTCTTTTATTCACCTCAGTTTATGTGCATGTATTTATTGTTGCCATATTTTTCTGTTAATATCCATTTCTACTATGAGACTGTAAATTCCATGAGATTAGGAGCTGTACCTTCATTTGCTTCACGTTATTTTCCCAGGGTCTGGCACAGGGTGTGACCTATACCAGTGGCTCAATAACTAATGGTTGAATAAATTAAGTATTCAACTTTCAAGCCATGGATGATTAATGATAGTTTGATATGGCATATGTACTAAGTGAATTTGCAGACTGCAGGAGAAAATAGCTTAACCCAAAGGAATCTCCAATGGAAAATTTCCACCATCTGTGACAGAACAGGGAGAACACTTCTCCTGAGTAGGAGGCGAAGTTCCTTCCAATCAGCCTTCAGTGGATGCACGTAAGGGGCTCCTTAGCTCTCTCAACAGATTATCTAGGATAGCTGCTTGCTTTCCCAGAGTGCTTCTAATTCCAGCTCCGTTTCTGTGAATGTGGTTGTTCATCTTCCTCTGAGTGTCCCCTCGAGAGCCTCAATAGGTTGGTGGGTTTATAGCAAGCCACTGGGTTTGGGTTAGGATCTAACAGAAGCTATGGTAGAGTAATGTTCTCCTGGCCTAGGTCTCCAAGTGACCTGGGGAGCATAGGAGTCTTAGGAATGTCAGGCTCCCTCACAACCTACCTTTCTTTATTCTTTCTTTCTTTCTTTCTTTCTTTCTCTCTTTCTTTATTACTTTTTTCTTCCTTCCTTCCTTCCTTCCTTCCTTCCTTCCTTCCTTTCTTTCTCTCCTTCTGTCTCTCTCTCTCTCTCTCTTTCTTTCTTCCTTTCTTTAAAATTTGGGTCAACGTGATAAAGGTGACTGAAATTGCTGTCCTCGGTTGGTATGGAATTAAGGAGAGGCTTTGGTCCTTATAACCACTGAAGTCTTAATTAAGTCAAAAGTGGGAACTCATGCCCTCCCGTGTAGCTTGAGATCTAACATTGGAATTACATCACTGTGGTGGGCCTGGTCCTGAAGTCTCCACTTCTCACCACAAGACACTTGATCCTCTAGAGAGGTCAGTAGACAGCCCTGTCTCTTCACAAAGGCAGAGGCCAAATCCTCCCTGGATATTCCTTCCCTTCTGATCGTCAGATTGGACAGGAGGGATACAATTTTTGAACTTTGGGAAAATGTTAAAATATCTTAAATATCTCAAAAACATTGTATCTTAAATATCTTAATAATCTTAAAAATCTTAAAAATCTGTAACTTAAAATATCTCGACACATTGTGAAGGGCAAGTTATCAACTCCTTGAAAAATGGATGGTCTTACCTATTTCTTATGACCTGATCTCAGTGCCAGAAGATATTGGTACTAAGTAAAAATTGTTCTCGGTTCACTGATTGTTTTGTAGATGAATTGAATTGACATCATTAGTCAGGGGGTAAATAGCACTTGAGATTAGTATTTCCTTGAGGTGCTGGTCAGAGGACTCTATCAGAATCACCAAGTGTTCAACAAGAGCAGATCACCAAGCTGCACCACCCAAATGTGAGGGCTCAGTGTGTTTGGGGCAGGGCTCTGAAAGGAGTAATTTACAAAGTTTCTCTGTGTGAGTCACCACATTTCATCAGATCTAAAAATACCTCAATTATGGTGGGAGCATTATTTTGCCTATCTCTGAGAAAGAAAAAAAATATCAGTTAAACTGTGCCCTGTGACTTATGATGTCATTGATCATCAATGATCAATGATCAAGCTACATCCCAGCTTCTGAGCTGTGACCATGTACAAATGTGACAACACGGTCTTAGAGCATTTGGAGTGACCCTGAGGCAAGAGTGATGGTGGGGTTAATCAGAAAGGAACAACACGGAGGCCAGAGGAGGAGAAGGATAGCAAATAGGTAAGCGCATACTATTAATCTGAGAAAAACTTGCAGATGGTGCCTATCTATCAATAAATAAGGCTGCAGATTGCTCGTGTGAATCTACTTTTTTTTTTTTTCAAAACTCTGAACACCAAATCAAACAAGCTTTTGGTTTGATTTAGAAATTTATTTTGTTACAAGCATAATGAAAGTAAAATAGCTAACCATATGTTGTTACTCATTTAGATGTCTTTTTTTGTACCCAAAAAAATGTACAAAAATGTGACAGTCTTATAGCCTATATAAACAGGAAGTGATACTGATAGAAATTGGTAAGTGGCTCAGTGACGTGGTTCTGACAACCCACGTAGACTTGGGTAGTCACTCCTTTATCTGCTCTGTCCAGTAGAAATATAATGTGAGCCATAAGGGAAACCTTAAATTTTCTAGCAGCCCTACTTAAAGACATTAAAGAAAACAGATGAAATTGATTTCAATAACATATTTTATTTAATTCAACATGTCCAAAATATTGTCATTTCAACATCTAGTCGATACAATAATAATGAATGCAATGTTTCACGTTTTTTTATAGTGTCTTCAAACATGGGTGTGCATTTTACACTCAAATCATGTATCAATTTTGACTAGCCACATTTCCAGTGCTCCATGTGGCCATCACACTGGACAGTGTACCTTTACATTCTCTCTGGCAGTTTACGTATCTCTAGGTGAGAAGGATATCCATCCCTTCATAATTACTTCATGGCAGTGTGGTGGGGAATGTTGTTGGCACAGATATTGAATTCCCTTAGAGGAAAGACTTCTGTACCATTTCCTACTATTATAGTATAAACATAGATACAAAATAAATGTGCTAATGTGCTAATGAAAATGGAGCTTATGTATATACCTTTAATTCAAAAACAACTTATCTTACTTTAACACAGCTTTATGTATTCATATACATATTTACTTATAGGAACAAAAGACAGATTGGTGTATGTATGTCAGTCTCAAATTCAGATTCAAATTTTTTTTAGAGAGGGAAGGAAGAGAGGAGGGGCATGGGGAGAGGGAGAGAGAGAATCCCAAGCAGGATCCATGCCCAGCACAGAGCCCAACCCAGTGCTTGATCTCCCAACCCTGAAATCATGACCTGAGCCCAAATCAAGAGTTGGATGGTTAACTGATTTAGCCACCCCGGTGCCCCCAGGTTCAGCTTTTGCTCATAGAAGACTGAATTGGTAGCTGAAATTTAAAGGGATACAAAGAACTGTAAGACACAGTCCCTACTCTCCAGGAATTTACACTAAGGGAGAAATTTATGAGGCCCAATCAACTTTTGCATGCTGAAATTCCATGCTGTTAAAATATAACATGAGAGGGGCACCTGGGTGGCTCAGTAGGTTAAGTCTCTGCCTTCGGCTTAGGTCATGATCTCAGGGTCCTGGGATCGAGCCCCAAATCAAGTTCTCTGCTCAGTGGGGAGCTTGTTTCTCCCTCTCTCTCTGCTTGCCTCTCTACCTACTTGTGATCTCTCTGTCAAATAAATAAAAAAAATCTTTAAAAAAAAAAAAAAACACCCATGAGAACAGCAGGGTATTAACTGGGTTTTATATATCCTTTTGGCTGGGAGGAATTTTCATTGCAATAAGTTCATGTAAGGGGATACCCTGAATCTTATTATCAATTCTGATGCCATAGAATTTTGATTCCTCAGAGGATTTCAAAGCACCTCATGGCACCATTAAAACACTTCTTGCTGGTTATCATATAAGTTTTTATATTGATTCTTTTTTAAAAATTAAAAAAATTAATTCCACTATGATTAACATAAACTGTTTTATTAGTTTCTGATATACAATATAGTGATTCAACAATTTTATACATTGCTCAGGGTTCATCATAAGTGTACTCTTTTTTTCTTTTAAGAGGTGGGGAAGGTGGCGCACCTGGATGGTGTTAAGTGGGTTAAGTCTCTGCCTTTGGCTCAGGTCATGATCCCAGGGTTCTGGGATCGAGCCCTGCATCGGGCTCTCTGCTCAACAGGAAGCCTGCTTCCCCCACTCTCTCTGCCTGCCTCTCTGCCTACTTGTGATCTCTGTCTGTCAAATAAATAAATAAAATATTTTTAAAAAGAAAAGAGGTGGGGGAGGGCAGAGAGAGAAGGAGAGAGAGAATCTTAAGCAAGCTGCTCTGCCCAGCATGGGGCCTGATGCAGGGCTCAATCTCACAATCCTGAACCCTGAGATCATGACCAGGGCTGATGCCTAAGTGAATGAGCCACCCAGCCACCCAGGCTGAGCCAGCCAGCCATTTATGCTCTCATAAATACATTCTTAATCCCCTCCACCTGTTTCACCCATGTCCCCCACCCACCTCCCCTCTATTAACCAGCAGAGTCCATTTTTTGCTTGTCTTTTTTCCCTATTCCTTTGCATTCCTTCTTAAATTTCACATATTAGGGAAATTGTATATCTTTCTCTGACTTATTTTACTTAATATTATATGCTCTACATACATCCATGCTATTGTAAATGGTTAGATTTCATTCTTTTTATGGCTCAGTGATATTCCATGGTGTGTGTGTGTGCGTGCGTGCACGTGTGTGTTTATCACATCTTCTTTATCCATCCGTTTACCCATGGATACTTGGGCTGCTTCCATAATTTGGCTATTGGGAATAATGCCGTAATAAACATAGGGGTGCTCATATCTTTTTGAATTAGTATTTTCATATTCTTTGGGTAAATACCCAGGAGTGAGATTGAGTGAGATTATTGGATCACATGGTAATTCTATGTTTATTTTTTTGAGGAACCTCCATCCTGTTTTCAGCAGTAGCGACGCCATCTTGATTCTTAAAACATGCATGTTTGCCCTCAGCATGACACACTGCCAAAATATGGACTGATGGGTTGTCAAAGAAAAACACAATCAAATCACTACTATGAACCACAAAAACCACTAAAGTCAAGCTGGAGTCTACATAAACATGTCTTAAATTGAATTTTTCCTTCAGAAGGATGTCCTAGGCAAAGGAGCAGGCGGCAGTCCCCAGGAGACCATGTTCTCAGACCCTGCCAGTGGGCGCTCCCGGGCTATCGTTCAGTGTCTTCTTTCCTTTGACCACCCTGCTAGGTTACTGTGAGATTTGTAGGTTCACAGTCTTTAGCGGGTTCTGCAAAATGCCCTGAATAGGAAAAGGAGAAGAAAATCCTGTTTATCTACTTGTTTCGATTTAATACCAGGTTAAGAAATCCCGCTTGAGAGCGAAACTCTGTTTTCTGAGCTGATCAGTCAAGCAAATGGGAGTATGAGAAACCAAACAGAGAAATGCCATGACAAAATATCAAAGATTAAAAGCCCATTTTATTTTAGTTCTTTTGAATCCACTTGCGCTCATTAGTCTTTGATTTTATATCCTTCTCCAAAATTGCCTCATGTCTGATGGTTCTGAGGAGAAAACAGAAAAGGTTCTTGGCATCTTATCAGAAGCCAGATTATTGGGGAGATTTACACCCTACCATAATGTTGGCTTAGAGATATGTATGTCTCCCATCCAGCTCATATAACCTTCCCTCTGACTTAAACTACAGATAATCAATTCCATGGCAATAGAAAGAGACTTACCTATTTCTGGGGAAGGAATAGAACAAACAAATGTTTGGACAACTGCCGCTGTATGAATATACATGAGAAAGCAACAGCTAGTGTTATTCTACAGAAATGAATGAATGAATAAATAAATAGACTCTAAGCACTTTATTCTTCTCACATAATTTCTTCTCAGTGACATTATTGAACAGGCTGTTGAAAACAAACATCGTTAAATGAGAAAAGAGGAGCAGCCGCCTTTCGTATTCCCAGCTGCAACGTTTTCCAATGACGAATGCTCCCTAAATGGGATTGAGCTTTTTGAAAAGAAGTCAGAGAGAAATTTGCTGTGGCCCCTTGACCCTTGGTAAGCACATGTATCTTCACCTGTCACACAACACACTGGCACTTGCTTACTTTTCAGCAAAGACTATTGATTTTGCTTATTGGCTCCAGGCGAGTCCATAAAGAACAAATTACAAAGTCAGAGGTCCACAGTTAGCAATTGCTTGCATGATAACAGGGGCTTCACTCCATTCCCACCGTTCGCCATTAACATCCTCACAACCCTGGCCAGAGGAGAGAGCTGGATGAGAAGCCCCGGCTGTGTTTTCAACTGCCCGTCAAGTACGTGATGAATACGAGGGTTCCTGTAAGGTAGGAAATTACAGGAAGCGGGCACCAACCATAGAGGGTTGGTGAAGGTAGGTGTGCCCACACATGCACGCTGGAGCACACATGCACACATGCACGTACACACACACACACACACACACACACACTCTTTAGGGGCTGAGTGTGAAGCAAAAGCCTTAAAGGAGAGAAGAGAAGATCCTTTCTGGATCTAGAAAAGGGGCCATAGACAAGGCATTGGGCGCTGCTGTGAAATTGCCCTTTCTCCAGGCTTAAAATACAAACATGTAGGCTGATACAGGTATGTTTTGGCTTGAAGGCAATTTCTCAAGATAACTGCCAGAAGTTAGAATTTTTCTTATAGACATTTAAGAATGGCAGAACATTTTCCCCTACAAATTGAGCAAAGCCTGTGGGTTGAACCTTTAAATAAATAAACCAAAATAAGATGGGAAGCAATGAGATTCAAATCAGCTTAAACCCGTAACGTGGCTATTCTACCATCAATTCTGGATTGAGCAGGTTGGGAGCTGAAATTATTGTGTGAACTTCTCAAAACTGCTTTCTCATGTGACAGTCTTCATCAGGCTTATGGTCCAAGATTTGATGGTCAAACAACACCCCCCAAATTGGGGGAAATTGGTGAATGCTACTTATAAGAAGTAGAGAATCTGACGTTTTTTGGCCTGAAAATTATAGTCTAATTCTAAAGCCTAAGCACCAAGACACTAACAATGAAAATAAGGAAACATAGGGTTTAAAAAAATACATGTCATAAAATTCATACATCAGTTCCATAAATGAATCTCCCGGCATTTCTATTTCTCCAGAGGGGAGATGCTAGAGAGACAAGCCATGTACTAGAGGTCCAAAATTATGGATGGGTGTGGAGATGGAGAGTGACCTCGCTTAGTGCTTTCATGGAGCTTGATCAGGAAAATAAATATTTGAGAAATATATCTGAAAGTTATCACTAGGTCCTGTTGACCACACAGATAACCAAGAATAAGAACTCTCGCAGAGCCCCTGGGTTGAGCTGTGAACTTTATTTCCACTTTGTTGCATAAAATGAAGATTCCGTTTGACTCCACCTCATATTTGCTGACAGTCATCTTCTATATTGGAGGGGATGCCATGCTAAGGAGACTGATCCGCGCACCTTAAATAGCTACATGGAAAGGAAAACTTCTAAATATGCCCTCCCACAAGGCAGGGGCTCTCACGAATATGATTGTGCATTAACATCACTTTGACGGAACTGCTGAGCTAGATCTCCATTTAAAATGAAAACTAAAATCCTGGTCACTTTATTTCTGATGACACCGTTGAGATTCCCAGGTACACTCACCCCAGAGACAGTTTGCAAGAAATGTTTGGCTATGCAAAATTACCTGCTAAAGCAGATCTGGATGCAAAAGATTGCGGGAAGATTATGTGAGTTTGGAATGAAAATGACAAGTCCAGCTTGGGACTCAAGGTAGGAAGCATGGCAGAGGGTTATTGGCTGCCCTCTTAGGTACTATAAAACCCATAGAATGTTGAGCAAGGAAAAGTCTCAAACTTCAAAGACAGACTTCTTACCCTCCCAGGATGCTCCCTTTAACCTCCCTCCTATCCCCTTGGAACCCCGCAGCCCTCAAGCACATGGCCTTTCTGCACTGTCAGGTGGATGGAATAAGTTTGTCATCATCTTAAAAGCTAGGAGTAGCTGTGAACCGGTTTGGGGATTGAGAGAGGAGTTGGGACATTTATGATCTTCCACAGTGATCGCTGTTGCTAATTCTGCTGTGAAATATGTAGAGCATCTGGAGAGGGAATTCAATAAAGTGTGGCCAAAATAGCACTCACTTTATGCCCTCGCTTCTGGCACCGTTTAAGACAGCACTGAGACAGATCATATGACCCTAGCCCTTGCAAGACCTCATCACTTTTCATGGGAGAACTGAAAAGTGCTGATCCTGGAGTGTTTATGCTGATGGAACACAGATAAAAATCTGCAGGTGTAACTTTTTAAAAATTTAGTACATGAAGCATAAAAAATATATCAGTGCCGCTATACATCATCCAGACTCAACTTCAACACCATGTTGTAGACATAAAAACACTCATCAGGCTCTTTCAGTGCACAAGAATTCCTGTAACAAATAAAAGGTTAAGGAGGATCCTCTTGTCATTTTTAAGGGATATTGAGTGTGGAATTTGCTCAGGATAACCTGAGGAGAACACATCTTTTCAATGTGAAGATATCAAACATTATTGACATGTATTGTCATCATCTAACTTTTCACTGGGTGAGAACTTGTTATCTAGGATGCCTAAAAGAAGTATTGAGGGAAGGAAAAAGGATAAATAATTCAAATAAAAGATAGATAATTCAGTAAGAACTGGAGATGAAAAATAGCCAAGCCATAGGTAAGAGGAAAATATGAATTCCTAACTAAAGGATGCCCTCTGGGGGCAGGTGAGGTGGAGCACCGAGGTTCCTCACCTATAAAGTGAGTTAAATGAGATCTTGAAGCCAATTCAAAACTCCTCCCCAAGAACTCAATCAAGAGAATGAAGGCTGGTCATACAAAGATCATTTTTATGTTTGAAAAGTACACAAATCCATTTTTTCCTAACTTAGAATGGCTTACAGTGAATCACAGATCTAGAATGAAATTGTATTGGACATATTTACCTGATTCCTGTGTCCCGAACAAATTCAAACACTTTAAGAAATGTGTGCCATTCTATCCTGGTTGACAAGATGACAGTGATGTCTCCTCTAGAAACAGTCTTGAATCAGAGTGGACTGGCATTACCTGCTATCAAGTTTGGATTCCTAAATGAAATGGTCAGCTCCTTCCACCTCCTCAAACTTAAAATTTCCCAAATTCATACTGTCTTCAACCCCACTCTGCAGAGCCAACATCATTGTCTGCCCTCAGTTCCACTGCTCCATGAATGGGACAGCCGCTATTTGAGATAGAAACATAGAAGTCAGTCCATGAACCTCCTGTTTCTTCTTTACCCTACATCTTCCATCAAGGGGCCTCAGAAAATTTATACCTAAATAATCTGTCTTGAAATTTTCCTCTCTGCTCCCTTTGTCTTAATATAAGCCCTCTTTGTGCCTCTCTGGATTACTGCCCCTCCTAACTTCCCAGCACTGTAACTCAAAACCCACCTCTCAATAAATTATCCTTACCCCTGCCAGAGAAATCTTGCTAAAAGAAAACCAGCTATGTTACTCAGCATTAAGGTTTTCAATGGATCACTATTATCCTTTGGAATCAAATCAAAATTCCTTAGGATGTCATGAAGGACACTTTATCATCAGACTTCTGCCTCCCTACTTAGCCTCATCTTCTTCTAAAGCCCTTCATCCGCCCATATTCCAGTCCACTGCTTTGAGCTAAAGGAAATCCGAGGACTCCTCTGCCTCGTTCTACCTGCTTCCCTCAGCCCATTCCCTGAACTTCAACAATGAGCACAGAAAGAACATTGAACTAATAGACCAAAGAGTCTTAGCCTCAGTTTTAAAATAACACCCAGGCCGATCAAGTTTTTAGATTCCTTTAAAATGTGTCTTTCTCATAAACGTGACTCTTACAAACCAAATGTCCTTTGAGTTTTCAGATCATTATCTCTGGTATGGGCTCTGAAAATCTCATTCTGAAGTTCAGAGCTCAGTTTCCTTGTGAAAGGCCGACCCTGTCTTTTGTTTGAAGCCATGAATTTTATTAATTCGGTAAAGGGAAAGTTGTGTGTAGGTCAATGAAGAAACTCTAGGACCTACTAGAAGTTAAAAAGATATCAGGTGGTATTTTAGGATTAGGTTTTCTACTATAAAATCTTACCAGGAATAGAGTAGGCTCTGGTCTAGGGTATCTGACTCCCTAGGAAACCACTGGACCATTTCAAAACAATGAAAAACTATTCCTAAAATTCTCAGTGATTTCATGTCTGTGAAAGAACTCCTCTAGTAAACCCCACCTTATCCTCCTCAAAGATATAACATTTATGGTAGACTTAGAATTTTATGAAAGAGAATGTCCAGCCTAACACACACTTAATAGCATACATCCATTTGTTTGTTGATGCTTAAAGGATTAAAAAAGTGTATTTCTCCGAGTGGCACTGGGTAGAGACTGATTTTGTGGTCCTTGAAGGGAAACACTGTTGAGTACACAGAGGAGAGAATTTTGTTTCTCTCCTCAAGAGCAGTGTTGAGAATATCTTTGCTTCTGTGACTCCCAGAGAAGCTTTATCATGTCCAGAAGAGCCAGAAAAGGAGAAGCAGGGTGATGGAATTGAGGCAGTCAAAACCAAATAAGACAAAGTAATGAAATGTTTGTGGGGTGCCTTTACTAATCTCTTGTAAGGTGCCCCATTCAATCCTGAAGAAAAGTAAGAAAGACAGAATTTTACAAGTAACAAAATTAGCACCTGAGGGAATCATGCAATTTGTGTTTGTGTGTGTGTATGTATGTATATATATATATATATATATATAGAGAGAGAGAGAGAGAGAGAGAGAGTCACTTCAAGAAAGAACTCTCTTATCTTTATATTCAGTTTCAGTTGATTCAAATTCAGTTATTTCCTCACTCATTACCATCCATGTAGACTCAACTGAAATTTTATTCATGCTTTTCTGCTATTTGATCCCTGATTCAAACTGTGAATAATAGTTTTATGTCTATTATTACCAAATGACATGAAATTCCTAAAGTGATTGTTTAAAAAGCAAATATCCTATAAACATTTTTTCCAACTCTCAAGATAGATATAAAACAACTTTTTTTTATTCTGAAGCTCGAAAAATTTCCTAATGCATTATTAGTTTTACAGGAATTTTCAGAAGCAAATCCTCTGTGGTAAATTAACAGATCAGAAAGTGTATGTAAGAGAAAAGATCCTTACATTATATGGCTCTCTGCCAGGATCAGTGACGTTTTAACATGAAGGGATATCCCATTTCCTTACTTGGTTGTTTCCTTGGTTTAATCACAGAAGCAAGCAAAGGATGGCCCCTTCTTGAGGTAATTCCTTGGTTACAGTTCAGCGCATCCCTGGGTCCTAAACTTAAGAAGTCCACTTAGAAAGCCTGTTCCTTCCTGCACTATAATTCATATCCTGCATCTTAAGGAATTTCTGCGTGTAATTTATTGCTCCCACAGTTCTGAGTATCATAATCTGCCCTTGCTCCACCGCTTTCTAATCTGTGAGTTCTAAAAACAGAACTGTAGGAACTTGTAATCATTAAAAACAGTCTTAATTCTAGAGAATACAAAGAATCTTCTTGAGAGACATCATTGCTTTGTATCCTTAGTTTAATATCTATCAAAGGAAAAAAAAAAAAACCTACTGTGGTTGAATGCTTACAAATATCTTAGACTCCTAGATATGAGATCTAGGAGACCTCTAGATATCCCCTAAATGTAAGATCTAGGGGATCTTTGATTTATAAAAGTTTCCAAGTACTCCTCCCATAGTATATTATCATTTCTACTAACAATAGCTTGCACTGATTGAGTACTTATTATGTGTAGAGCTATATCTTGTTTAATCCTCATAGCAATTTTATAAAGTTGATACACTTACTATCCCTTATTTTTACAAATAAGAGTAGGTTTTCAGAGTGCTGCTAGTACATTATTACCAAGACTGTAAGTACCCATTAGCAAGTCACCATGTGCCAGTGCTGACACTGAAGGAGGTCCTTCTACCACCCACACAGTGTTTCAGTAGTACTGAGTCTCCCCTCACAGTTCCCAATCCCATGCAGATCGAACATTTCAGAAAATGTGATCCCTCTTAAAGACAGTGCTCACCAAGTAGATATCAATGTTCACAGTCTCTGTGGAGTAAGTACTTGACCTTAAAGAATAGTCTCTGTCTTTGGTTAACATACCGGTCATAACATATGTTCAATATTGAAAACTGTTGATGCTTACAAATAATGATGATTATTATTGATTATAATGATAAAGGAGTAGACCCTATGATCAATAATAGTCTTAACTTTTAGCACTTCATGTCATTTATATCAAGCTTTTGTGATAAATATCAGTTAGCCATCATTATAGATAACTTCAGTTTGTCTATAGAGAAACTTGACTTCCTTTTCTTCCTTGAAGATTTATTTATTTGACAGAGAGAGAAAGCAAGCATGGGGAGGGGGGCAGAGGGAGAGAGTCCCAAGCAGACTCCCCATCTTGGGGCTTGATCTTACGATCCATGAGATCATGACCTGAGCCAAAACCATGAATAGGGCACCCAACTGACTAAGTCACTCAGGAGCCCCACATGTCTTCCTTTTCAGCATGCTCTTAAGAGTCTCCGTATTGACAAGGATTCACAATCAGTTATGGAACAATTTCTCTTTAACCACTCATTGATACCCTTGCTGTATGCCCCATCTGTTTGCCCAACCGATTAAGACTTCTGACCACAGAAATCTCTCATCCAATAGGCTTGTTTCACAAACTGGCTATTAACCTGCTTATATTGGTATTTAATAGAGTAACCAGGGACCCAACACTTCCTTGAGCTGGTCTTACCTCTCCTGAACGTTTGAATCATAAGATCATAGGCAAGTTGGAGCTGGAAGGAAACTTTGGGATGATTTCCAGTTCCCACATTTTATAGAGAAATGGAACTCCAGACAGATCAAATGACCCATTCATAGACATACATGATTAGTAGTTCTAACCCATAGTTCATATACCATGCCATTTTTTTTTCATACCATTTCATGATGGGTATTCTTAAAAAGAGAAATAAAATGTTTGTGGAATTGAGTAAATACAATGCATGGAGAGAGGCATCCTGCTTATGTATCTGTGAAAGGCAGGGTAATAAGACACCTGTGGAAAAGTGCCTCCCACTTATTCACAGACTCCACGGATATTGTACAAGGCATCCCACATCTGTTTTCTCTTTCAAAACACACAGTACCTCTGCAAAGTTTCACATAGAAGGATACAGAAGCTGCTAACTTGGCTGACGTCAGTAGTAAAAAGCCTACCTGGATTTTGAACTCAAATTTTCCTGACTCCAAGCTGGGTCCTTTTCAGTATATATAGCACATTGTTGGGCTTTTGAGACTAAGGAAGTAATTTATTGTTTTAAATTAGGGTGATGTGTTGAAAAACTGTATTAGAAACTGAAAACTTGGTGCTCCTTTCCATTCCTAAAAGAGACTGCAAAATGGAGTGTACATTGGATGAGGACTGTTTGTTCGCTCACGGTGTGAGGGTTCTGTGCCTTTTATTGTAGCTCTTTGGTATTTTAGGCCTATTGATCAGATGATTTTTCTGACGAGGTACTTTATTTTATGCATTCAGTGTCCGGCCGTAACTCATTTCAGCAAAATGACATGTCTCTTCCCTGCCAAAGAGCACGTAATATAACATGACTCATCAGAAAAGTAACATGACACATCAAAAATAAATGCTCATGCCTAGAGATTTAGGTAGCTAATAAAGGCAAGAACACTGTATTATTCATGCCTAGATAATATTCACGGATAATTCAGTATGCCCAAACCCCTAAGGATGAGACTTCTAAGGCAAATACACTTTTTCTGTGCACTTTGCTAAATCAAACCAGATGTGCTGCAAGATACATTTTTATCAAAAGCTTTACTTTATAAATAGGCTCCCCAGCCAGACTCATTTTCATCCTGTACACTGTCTTGGGTATTATAAGAAACAATCTATTTCAGAGGACTGAAGTTTCCCATCAGATTCCTCACTCTGAACCAGCCAGTTTTTGAAGGTCTCCCCCTCACTGCTTTCCTCAAAGCAAGGGTGGGAAGACATTGCTAAAGAGAAGCAGGAATCACTGGTCCAACTCTTGCTTCATTGGGCTGGGGAATAAAGTGTATTTCAGTACAATAACAAATCAATTCCCACAAAGATGCACATTCATGGAGGCCCCTGACTTGTATGTCCTTTAACAGTTCTCTACAATTTCAATAGCTTCTGAAGTCCTGAATTACCCACAAAACCTGTGTACTTCCTTCCTTTTATTTGGACTTTTCCACTCCTTCCTTAGGAAGGCAGAAAAGCTGATAGAAACATCTATGCAAAATAGAAGGCCATCAATCTAGAGGTTAAGAGAAGGGTTTGGGACTAAGGTTGACGATGGTTCAAATACTTGCTTTGCCATTAACTGGTTGTGAAATCCTGGACAAGTTGCTCAAACTCTTCAAGCCTTGGGCACCTCATCTGGAAAATTCTGCTATTTGTAGAGTTTTGGGGTAGCTATGAGGCCTAAATAACATAAGACCTACGTAGAGGCTTTTACATAGTCATTGATCAGTAAAGATAAGCTCTTTGTGGTAATAGAAAGCCCAAGATCTCATATACAAGAGCATAAATAAGGTATTTATCCATTTTCAACCATTTTAGGTATCCTCGGGGAACACAAAACTAAAGAGGAACAATCTTCCCATTGAGAAGATTCCATGATACATGAGAATTCACAAAATTCACAACAATTACTTTCTCCTGACTGGTTTTTTGATTTGTCATTTTTGATGATTTTTTAAAATTATGTATTTTTTTAAAAATTCCAGTATGATTAACATACAGTGTTATATTAGTTTCAGGTATATAATATAGTGACTCATCAATTCTATACCTTACTCAGTGCTTGTCACGATAAATGTACTATTAACTCCCTTTATCTGTTTCACCCAGTCCCCTACCCTCTTGCCCGTCTGGCAACTACCATTATTTTTTATTATTTTTAAGGCAAAATATACAATGTATCAAATTTACACTGCCACTAGTAGCCATATTTAGAGCACCAATTATGTAAAACTGTTTTTGTGAATTTAGATGTCTGTCTTTCCAAACAGACTGTTAGCCCCCAAGGCAAGAAACCCGATTTTACTTTCTATTTGCAGCACTTTCCATGCAATCTGGCACATAGTAAGTACCATGTAAGTGCTGAGAAAAAAATGAATGGAGATATTATTTCCCCCTTTTCTAGGAAAGAGTTAAAAAGTGATAGTACTTGCTACATGATGAGTCATATAGTTTGTGCTTACCAGATAATTGTACTGTGTTTGAACACAGGCATTTGTGAAAGCTTATGTGGTATTTAGAGTCATAAAGGGCCTTTTTATTTTAAAAATATCTTTTTTTTAGAGTGGGGTGGAACAGAGTGGGAGGGAGAGGTAGAATCTTAAGCAGACTCCATACCCAGCGTGGAGCCCTACATGGGGCCAGATCTCACCACCCTGAGATCATGACCTGAGCCAAAACCAAGAGCAGGATGCTTAACTAACTGAGCCACCCAAGTACCCCATAAAGGGCCTTATTAAAAGGCCCTTTGTATTGTATTAACATTTCTTTGTTTCTTCTCTAAATTATAATTTATTTTCTTCATAGTTATTCTGTAATGTGTGTATACATGCACACACGTGTAACCAAAAGCAGGAGGATCTGAATTTGCCACCCGCCTGGTTTCTTATGTTCATTGTCCAGCGGCATTAGACAGGGTCTTTCACTGAGACCTGAAGGTGAATATGCAATTCTGGCTGGACTTCCACATAGCTCTATGTCAGAGAATACAAACTGATGGGAAATGAAGCCCAGTCTGAGAAATCTGTATTCTAAATCATGGTACTTTCTGTTTGGAATTTAAAAAGTACAGATTTCGAAAATTTTTAGTGTTTAAACTTTCAATCCCCGAATGGTTGATCCACGATGTTCCTTGTCATCTGCTGTCTGCCCAGTACATAATTAGAAATTCTTCAGACAATCAGCGAATGTGACAAGTAGCTGTAGTTTGCATGTTGCAGAAAAAAGAAAAGCCCCAAGTAGATAAAAATATTTTTCTGATGCTAACAAATCAAACTGATTTGAAAGTAACTATTTACTTGATTGACACAAAGGAGAAGGTGCATTTGTTTCTGGCCCAGCATGGTGTATGGCACAGAGGAAGCCTTCAATAAATGTTCGTTGAACTGAATTTTTGAGCTGAGTAGACATGGCTAAGGTGCGTGAGGTTTAGCATTGGCAATATGAAGTCTACGTAGTCCTGTGACCATGCAAGATAGGGCCAAGTGTACAGTAATCTCGCTCAGAACTTGGTTTTTAAAAATCGACTAGTTGAATCAATATCTTGATTCAATAATCAGTATTCAATATCTTGAATCAATATTAGAATCCAATTATGATAACTAACCAACCAAAGGAACTTTTTAATCTTTTTTTGCTACACTCGACAGAAACACTGCAGTGTGTTCAAGCAATCCACCGAAAGAAGTGGAGAACAAAAAAAGCTGAAGGTGATATTAATTTGGGTGTGGAAATAGAGTCACAGTATCGATGTGAGGAGCATCAACACTGGCATTCAGAATAAATTCACAATTTTGTGTCAGGTGAAAAAATATTTCTGTTATTGCCAAGTAGTTCTTTGTTGCCATGAAATGGGACAAACTATCCTGAACAGGGAACTAAATGTTCCTGTGGTCTGATTATGTATAGATCTTTTCCTACATTCATTACTATAAAATCTAATTTTTTTGCTCTGCTCTTCTCTAAACCCTGTCTTCAGAGAAAAATAAATTCTGCAAACTATCTCAAATTATGATAACAAAAATGATAAATGCAGCCTCTCTCTAAACATTCTCTCTGGCAATCACTAGAGCTAGAAATGCAACAAGAAGGGCTCTTGCTGCAGAGTGAATTTGGAAGACAAACTTAAAATCTGTCCTGGAGCCATATAATGCATCAAATATGACACACTAAAGCAACAATGTGGATAATGTGGGAGAAATACATAGAAGATGAGCCAAATTAAGAAGTATGTGTTTACTATCCTGCACAAAGTGTCAACTATGGGAATTGGGCTCTGCTGATGTTGCAAAACTGTAGCACATTTCTTATATGGCACATTCCTTCAAGGATTTTACAAATGGCCGTTTGGTTTCCATTGTCATAAGAGAAAGACAACAAACAAAACTAAACAAAAAGAAAGGCGAAGAGACTGCTACTGATGAAAAAAAAATAGTATTCTTGCCCCATGCATTCTGAGCCAGTTAAGGAAAAAGACAAGAGTCAGCAAAGAAAAGCAAAATGTCATTTTCATTAGTGATAAGGGATAAGATGGGCAATACAGCATATGCAGTATTTTGACCCAAATGGACCTGCTAACTAAACAAGAGAATCAGGCAGACTAACTTGTCCCATCTCAGCAGGGGGCTGGGTGACGGCAGCCCCATGCCCTCCCCACCTGCCCTCCCTGATGAGAAAACCCCCCAGCCATGCTGGAACTGAGGAGAATGTTGGCCTCTGTGAGCCTCTTGCTCCCAAGATGGAGGAGGACAGAGTTAGGTTGGGTATCCCCAGTTTATTCTTTCCAATTATACCAGTAGTTACTCTACCTCCCTAACGTGAGAAAGGTTATGGAGAAGCCAGCCAGTACACTGGGGTATGTCATGGAGTGGGAAGAAGTGTGTCCTTCTCAACAGTGTCAACTGGCGTGAAATTTTTATGTTTCTCCCTGCCTACCTAGGGTACAAAACTACTTTGAGGGACATGACAAAAAGATTTTGTGACGAGGATTTCTGAGTAACTCTTGCAAAATAACAGTTTTGCTACATTAATTTATGAGAAAAGGGAAACCTATGTAATGATTTTTAAGTTCATCTGGAAGAATATATTTTTTCAAATGATAAGAAGGAAGAAATCTGAGGGTAGAAAAAATGCATTGCTCTGCTAATTAACATAGAGATGCAACTTGTGTAAAGACAAACAGAAATGACACAGAAGACAAAGTCCAGAGTTGTTCTCAAATATTGGTGATTTTCATTTCAATGGGGAAAATACCTAGATTATTCTTTGAAAGGTTCTGGGACAATTGATTAATTACTTGACCCCCCCCCCACCGCCCTGCACTAAAAAAAGAGAGAGGAGAAAGAGTATTTTTACCTCATATTACAAAGCAAAATAAAATAAATATAGATTGAATAATTAAATATAAAAAATGAAATAATCTGCTTTAAATGGCATTTCTTTTTTTATTTTTTAAAGATTTTATTTTTATTTATTTATTTGATAGAGAGAGATCACAACTAGGCACAGAAGCAGGTAGAGGGGGAGGGAGAAGCAGGCTCCCCGCTGAGCAGAGAGCCCGATGTGGGGCTCCATCCCAGAACCTTGGGACCATGACCTGAGCTGAAAGCAGAGGCTTAACCCACTGAGTCACCCAGGCGCCCCTAGAGGGCATTTCTAACACAAAAATAAAAGAAGACACAATAAGGAAAAAACTGATAAATTACACTATGCTAAATTTTGAAACATATTAAAGGATCCATGAAAGTTAGGGGAAACATAACATATACAACAAAATTTATTTTTTAATACAAAATTTATTTTTAAAAGTAATTTAGAAAAGGATAAATATGAAAATTTACAAAAAGAGCAAGGACCCTATAAATGATCACTAAACATAAAATGTCAACCTAGTTTCAATGAAATTAAGGAAATACCATTTTTCTCATATGAAATTGACAAGTGTATAGAGACCTTTCTAAATTTAAAGATAGGACACATGGTTTGTGAGGACTTGGACTGGGAGTTGGGATGGAGAAGTCGCATTCTCAAAAGAACAGTTGGAGTTTAAACTGATGTAATCTTTCTAGAATGTAATTTTGAAATATGAATGAAGAGCCTTAAAAAAAGATTTCATTTCCTCTAAAGCCAGAAATTATGTATCCAGGGATTTTTCCCAAGGAAATATTTAAGGATGTCTAAAATTATTTCAATACAAAGATGTTTATCTCAGAGTTATAACAGCAAACATTAGAAACAACCTAATAAATATTTAACACTAAGAGACAGGCTAAATAAGTCACAGTGAATCTTAACAAAAGAATTCTAGGTAGCCAACAAAAAATGGTGTTTGAGAAAAACAGCACAAAATGATTATAATATACTCCTATTCTTGACTTCAAAAGTACATTTAAAATGTGATCTTCAGAATGGTCCTAATTTTATTTAAAAAAAAAAAAAAACTTGATCTGGAATCATTTTAAATCAGGAGTTGGGAAACTTTTTCTGTACAAGACCTGATAGAAAATATTTTAAGCTTTGCAATGACAGGTATGATTTCTGTTGCATGATCTTTGTTTACTAACAACCCTTTGAAAATGTAAAGATCATTCTTATGTGTAGGGTCATACAAAAACAGACCACTGGTAGTAATTTGCCAAATCCTGATCTTAGATAAATGAATGTAGTAGCCAAAAATTAATAGTGATCGGTTGTGAGTAATAGAATTTGGAATAATTTTCATTTTTTATGCCTTTCCACATTTTCTAAATTGAATAATAAATCATAGATCATTTTAAACTCAAAGTTACATGCAAGAAATTTTGAAGGTTCTATAAAAAATCTAAAAAGTTAAACCTAGATATTTCCATTTCTACAGATGACCTTTGAGATTGGATGGTGAGAATTAGGCTGACTGTGTTATTGTCGACCTCTTCCCTAGCTACTTCTTTTTGTTGAGTTACAGTCGGCATATGAAATAATAAAATGATTGTAGTAGGCTAGTCATTATGTTGTAGAAGAGCGCCATTGAGGGGAAAAAAAAGTACAATTATATTAAAGAGTAAAGTGCTACTAAAGAGAATCACACAGTCTTAAATCATCCAGTTAGCTGGGTGTAGAAATCCCTGGGATCCAGTTTTCCCTTCTCTCCTAAGAGTAAGCATCCCTTTCCTTTCTGTGGAATGATACATCATGGTCTTATATCATAACTCTGTGGAGACAGTTGATAAGCTACTTTTTCCAGAACCTTCTATTCCAGCAGGACTGGCTCCTCACATTCCACACGCATGACCTCATGCCTCCACTCAGGTTGTATCTTCCTGCCTAAAATGTTCTTCCCTCCAAAAGAAACATTGCCTTTGTCATCAGCCATTGATTCCAAAATCTGGTTTTACCACTGTGACATTGCGATTTATGAGAACTATCTCTTTGGTCGTTTAGATGACCAAAATCTAGGTCTCAGGTATATTTGGTCTTTTTCCACAGTTCCTGGCTCACAGGTCCCCAAACCTTTGGACCTACTTAAGTGTTGAGAGTGATAAAGATGTCTTATGTTTTATTAATAAGGGTGACTTTCGGACCCCACCTGAGGGTGGAGTGCTTGTTGCCAGGAGGACCAACCATGTGATTAGAGAAGTGGACATTTCAGTCCCTCATCCCCACCTCCCTTCTGGAGAAAGGAGAGGGGCTGGAGGTTGAATCAACCAATGGTCAATGACTTAGTCAATCATTTCTGTGTAATGAAATCTCCATAAAATCCCAAGAGGACTGGATTCAAAGATCATCTGGGCTAGTGAACACATAGAGATTGGGGAGAGTGGCATGCCTGGAGAGAGCATGGACAGTCCACATCCTTTCCTCATGCCTCATCCTATTATTTCCTCATACCCTTTCATAAACTGGTAAACATAAGTAAGCATTTTTCTGGTTTCTGTGAGCTGCCCTGGTAAATTACAGAAATCTAAGGAGAAGGTTGTTGGAAAGTGCATTCTGTAGCCCATAGGCTGAAGCACACGTAACAGCTTGGGGCTTGCGACTAGGGTCTGAAGTGGGGGATGGAGATACCGTCTTGCAGGACTAAGCTCTTAACCTGTGGAATCTGACGCAATCTTAGGTAGATAGTGTCCGAATTGGGTTGAATTCTGGAACCCATTACTGGTGTCTGAGAATTGCCTGATGTTCGGTATATGGGAACCCCCACTGGAATTCAATCCAGGAACCCAAGGAGGACCACTTTCAAATTGTGTGACCTTGAATTTGTCCATTAATTCCTTTGAGCCCTAATCTCTTCCTATGTAAACTGTGGCTAATGGTTCCTCTTTTCCATTTACTACTATCATTTAAATAAGGTGATATATGCTGCAGTATCTAAATTGTCCATAATATATTTAGCACAGAGTGGAAGCACAGAGATACATATTGGACATAATTCCTTTCCTCTACCTTTCCAAATCGTCCCCAACATGCAATGTCCAGCTCAAATCTCAGGATCTATGATTACTCTCCTCACAAATTGAGAACATGTTAATCTCACCTTTCTCTATTTCTATAGTGTTTGCTTTCTGCTCATTAGTGATGACACCTAATGGTATAAAATTTGTTTTGTTATACAATTTGCTTTACCTGGATGCATATTTACATACATTATCTCTGTACTGACAACCTAAGTACATGTCAGCTCCTAGAGGGCAAGGGTGTCTTTTATCTCTCTTTTGCTTTCTCTTATTTAAATGCATTTATTTAGATTAAAAAAGAAAAGACAAGCTGCTTTTAAACTATTAGCAACAAAGCCATTATATTAAAAAAAAAAAAAAAAAAGCCAAACATAGAGAACTACGCAATACTTGTAAGTACAGCTATTATGCGATAAGGCGAACACTGGTGTTACCAATGAGGGATTAGAATTTGGGGAAAGTGACTCATTCCATGCTGCCTCCTTCCTGTTGAAATCCCCACTGCAGCATTTGGTAAGTTGATTCACCTCGCTCCTTTCCTCTGCCCTTTCCCATCCTTCCTCTCAGTTTCCTTCCTAACAGCTTGCTTAAGGGGCAATTTACATACTGTGAAATTCACCCCTTGTGAGTGAACCATGCAATAGTTTTGGGTAAATCAGCAAAGTTTCTTACATCTGTTTTGGCTCCCCTCTAGTTGCAGACACAATGCTGGGCATTTCTAGGCTGCCAAATAAACCCTTAGAAAGAACGAATAAATTAATCCTAGCTTTTTACTAGCCTTATCCCTGTGGTTGATCTGCTTGACCTATTATTCAAAAATCACGTGCATTATGGCACGAGACTCTTCCTGGTGGCCTGAGCATTAGTGTGGACTGTATGGGGTCATACCGGTGGGTGGAGTGTACAGCTGTGTTTGCATAAAGAATTTGGAGACTGCATATTCATTATGTAAAGGGCTGGAGAGTTGGAAGGTTGACCCCAGACAAGCTAAATTCTGTTCTTGAATAACCAAATGCTCTTAATTTCTCAGGAAGAAACTAAATTTGTTTAATAAAACAACTCACTCAGGTGACAATACCTGGGCTGATACCTGGGCTGATGACACATTCTTTAATAATGCACGCTAAAGGGGTACCTGGGTGGCTCAGTGGGTTAAGCCGCTGCCTTTGGCTCAGGTCATGATCTCAGGGTCCTGGAATCGAGTCCCGCATCGGGCTCTCTGCTCAGCAAGGAGCCTGCTTCCTCCTCTCTCTCTCTCTCTCTCTCTCTGCCTGTCTCTCTGCCTACTTGTGATCTCTCTCTGTCAAATAAATAAATAAATAATCTTGTAAAAAAATGCACGTTAAAATCCTTTACAAATTTCAAAGCAGTTTACAAATGGGAGGAATGGAACACTGTGATTTATACTCACTTATTTTCTCCAGGCAGGTGTGTTTAGTTAGTTACTAAGAGGACAATGATCATTCTGTGGCATTAACAACAAGAGACAATATTTGAATATATTTTCCTGGATGATGTGTTATTACAATCGAGAATTTCCTGTGAAAAAGTGAATTTTTTTTGTTTGTTTTTTTAAATGCTGCCAACAAATGGCATCCATATGATGGAGTTTTGGAATATAGGGGAAGTTTGGTGGGGTAGGGCCCAGAGTTGAAGACCAAGAAAGAATTCTTGAGAGGTCTCTGGTGCAAAAGGGTGGTTTTATTAGAGTACCAGGACAGGACCCATGGGCAGAAAACCCGTGGGCAGAAAAACCTGCCCTCCAGGGTTGTGAGGGGAGGCGGATTATTTAATTGGGAATTGGGGGAGGTAGGGAAAAGGGAGGTTTCAAAAGGACTTTTGTATGTTAAGACACACAGGATACCGGAAGCCTCACCATTTCAAGTTAAGGCTGCCTTTCCTTCTAGTAAGGCATTAACAGTAAGATAGTTGGGAGCTTCCTGAAGAACATTACACTGCCTACTTCAAGTATCAGTCAATGGGCTACAGATTATAAGGACATTTAATTGTATCTACATTCCCTTCCAGAAGCTAGGGCATTGATAGAAATGCTTTGTTCTAATAAATTGCTTAGACTTTTTTTTTTTAATTAACATATAATGTATTATTTGTTTCAGGGGTACAAGTCTGTGATTCATCAGTTTTACACAATTCACAGCACTCAGACTGACTTTTGTAAACTGAGAGAGACTCTAGTCTTGCAAGATTGTAATCTCTATAAATTTACTATTTGTTTTTCCTTTAGGGCAGCCAGAAGTGCCTAAGGAATGTCACATATATCCCATGGGGGAGGGGGGGTAGGTGTCAGCTGCTGTCTGTCCTCAGCTAGGCTTCTGCTTCCACATCACACTAACATTAGTGATTTTAATTAAACATTTTATGCTCACTATGCTATCTGTTTAACATCTGAATAATTTTACCTGAAATTCAGTAGAAAATCAAAGAATTGGGTATAAGGATAATTTCACTGTTTATGAGTATTGTACCCCATTTTATTCATATTTAATATGAATGTTTAAGAGCATGTTTAAGAATATATAATTCTTAAGAATATGTTTAAGAGCATGCTTAAGAATATATCATTTTTCCCATGTGGCTACAATGTCTTATTATGCTTTAAGTAGGACCTAATATTGCCTTAATTTGATGTGTGAGAATACAATAAGCTCCCTTTTTGTTAATTGGACTACAATTTTGCTAGTGTGAATAAAGATGTTTTTACCTTTTAGGGTTATTTCCTTTGTGGTTGTTTCAGGAATGAGATTAATGAGTTAAATATGACAATAGTTCCCTCCACCACCATTACTGTACACACACACACACACACACACACACACACACTCATACACCTTAAATATCTTCAATAAATTCTCACTGGTCCTTAGCACGATGTCCAAGACTTTCACATCTCACCTTGTCTACCTCTAGGGATAATCCTCTGGTCACCAAACTCACTTTATGTCCCAGTAGTATCAAATAATTCATATCCCAGGGCCATCCCTGTTACCCTGTCTCCTGCTTTTGAGCATTGAATTCCCTTTCCCAGCCTTGCTGCTTCTTCCCTCTCTCCACCTCCCCAGACTGCCAGTCTGGAAAACTTCCCATTTATCCTTTAAACTCTGTTCAGAAGCCTCCTCTGGGAAGTTTGCTCTGCTTTGCGTACAAGAGGATTCAACACATTCCTTTTCTGTTGCTGATGTTTTGTTTTGTTTGGGTTTGGGTACTATTTCCGAACCAAGAGCCAGAGTTCTACTATTTACATGTCCTGCTGTGTCATAACTATTTACATACAGGTCTGGTTCCCCTGTGAAACTGGGGCTCCTTGATGCCAGGAACCATTCCTTTATTAGCCTCTGTCTACCCTCTGTCAGGCACCCAGTGTGGCCCATGCTTAGTAAGTGTTTCTAAATCCCTTACATTTGGAAGGCATGAATAATCAATTTTATATTAAAAAACATATCCTGAAATCACTTTATAAATGATTTGTATTCATTCTTATTGCCACCAGAACATGAGTGGAAGAGCTTCCCTATTGCCAGTGTTGGGCAATGACTTCTTGTGACTGTGTGACTGTTACATGGGACCATCAATGATGGAAAAATATAACCTATATTAGAAACGTAAAAATCACGACCTTATATTTCTCAGGTAGTAAGCTGGGGACAGAGAGTTGGGGTTACTTAATGAATATGGCACATTGAGTGGCTCTCGTTAGGCATCTTGACGAACACGAAGACCCATGTCCTAAAATGTTCATCCCCAGACACATGTGCGAGGTGAAACGTCAGCTGTGTTCATGCTTGTTTTGGGGCCAAGTGAGAGTTTTTTCCTCCTTCATTATTCACAGCTGATTACATGACTGTGGATTTCAAAAACCGACACTTCCTTTTTCCCATTCACACATATAAATGGAAGTCAATATTATGTTTAAGTTCATTTCTTGTTTGGAAACAAGGCACACAGGATAAGGGTACCGTGTGACATTGTTATGCTCAGCCTTTTGGAAAGCTAAATAATTGTCTTTCTTCTCCAGAGCATATCTATTTTCGAAAGATATTCCCTGCTTCACCAATAGGAATAATCACAGGGGACTTTTCCCCCCTAAGGTGTTATTTTGATTTCAGGAATTAAGCTCTAATTGAGCAGCTGAAAGAGATTCTGCTATAAATGTTAACGATAGAGCAGCTTTTATAATGAATGCCCGCTGATGAGGGGCAGGAAGAAGAAAAAGGGAAAGCAAGCAGTATTAGGGGATGGGCTGTGTCATGGCGTGCATAGTGGCCCCTCAAATTCATGCCCACCTGGAACTTCAGAAAAGGACATTAGTTGGAAATAGGGTCTTTTTAGATGTAGTTAATTAACGATACAGGGTTTCATGTGGACCTTTCATCCAATAACTGCTGCCTTCTCAAAAGGGGAGACCAGGGACACCTGGCTGGCTCAGTCGGTTAGGCAGCTGCCTTCGGCTCAAGTCATGATCCCAGGGTTCTGGGATCGAGCCCCACATCAGGCTCCTTGCTCAGTGGGGAGTCTGCTTCTCCCTCTCCCTCTGCCTGCCTGCAACTCTCTTGCTTGTGCTCTCACTATCTCTCTCTGTCTCTTTGTGTCAAATAAATAAATAAAATCTTTAAAAAAGAGAGAGAGAGAGAGAAGACATCAGCCACAAGCCAAGGAAGGCCCGGAGCCTCCAGAACATGGGAGAGGCAAGCAGGTGCTGTTTCCTGGAGCCATCATATGGCATCTGTTCCTGCTGCCACTTACAGTTCAGAGTTCAGGCTCCAGAACTATGAGACAACAAATGTCTATTGTTGTAAGCCACCAAGTTTGTGGTGATTTATTACGGCACCCACAAGAAACTAATACAGATTAAATATTTGTATGTTCGACAATTGTTTACTGCATACCTATTTTTTGCCGACCACTGTGCTAAGCGCGGGGTTCACCGTGGTGAGTGAGAGAGGCAATAAATAGGTGTTGTATTCTACTACTGTGAAAGCATAAAACACGAGGTGTAGTTTGAGTGTTTGGGGAGACTTTTGCCCCAAATAAGACAAACAATGGGTAGGATTGCTTAGGTAAACAGAGAAGATGATGGAGACCATTACACTAGAGGGAAGCTAAAAACTATAAGGAAAGTGCCAACACCCTGAGATAATGCAGGAGCTTGGCAGGAAAGTGTGTCTGGATCATAATGACAGGGAGATCAGTAGCAGGTGATGCAGGAAATACAGCCAGGGATGACATTATCAGGTCCTTTAGGTTATGGTAAATGTTAAAGACATTCTAAGAATGATCACAAGTCTTCTGAAGAAATTTTGGAAGAGTGTCATGTAATTAGTTATTTTTAAGAGGTCATCTGGGGCACCTGGGTGGATCTGAAGGATCACTGCCTTCAGATCAGGTCATGATCCCAGGGTCCTGGGATCGAGCCCCACATCGGGCTCTCTGCCCGGTGGGGAGCCTGCTTCCTCTTTCTCTCTCTGCCTGCCCCTCTGCCTACTTGTGATCTGTCTGTCAAATAAATAAATAAATAAAAGAGGTCATCCTGGTTTCTTTGTAGAGAAGGAATTGGTGAAAGACAAGAATGGATGCTGGCCTCCAGGTAGGAGGCCACTGCAGTGGTCCAGGAAGGAATCGATGATGGCCCGGACCCAAGTCATGGTAGTGGAGATTAAGAGAAGTGGGCATATTTAAGATATATTTGGGGGAAAATGTCAAAGGACTTGATGTATGGAAGAAGGAATGAAATGGACAGATGTCAAAAATACATTATGTGCTAGGTGGTGCCTATAAACATCAGGAATGAGGAATGCCAGCCGAGTAGATCATATCAAGTCAGGAGGCTACACTCCTTCTCACTCTTATGTCTTGATGTTTCAAAGGGTTCCTGAAGCATTCCCAAATTGTCTGAGATTGGGTCTCCATGTCCTAGTGGAATGGAAACTTGAATGGAGATGAAGATTCAATTGTTAAAAAAAAAAAAAAAAGGTGCCTGTCTTCACAGTGTCTGGGCTCTGAGATTCATCTTGCTATGATAAAATTATAAACTTTGTCGCAGTATTGCGGATGTCTGCTCTCTTACGAATACTTGAATATGTATTTTCAATTTACTTGAGGTAGCTGACAGTGCAGGGAATAAGCAGGAAAGTGTTTCTCTCAAACAGTTGTGGTATTTAAGGTGATACATTCCTGATGGAATCTCTCATTTTTTTACAGGTATGCTTAAATGCATGGTTTGCAAGTATTCGCCAAAATCACTCTAACAAAATTCTTTTTAAAGACCTTTCTCATTACACAACATTATATGTTAAAGGAATAGAGTTGTGGATTTGTTTTCTGTTATTTATTGGTAGTAGTTAGGGGTACCCTACTCTCCCTAAGCCTCACGTTTCCAAGTGGAGGGACATTAATACCGTGGGAAATCCATGTGATTCCCTCTGGCGTCTCCCTACCCCCTCACTCACACCTCGGAGGTATCAGATGGGTGAGTTTGGGAGGAGAAAGTGCTCCATAGCCCAACTCATTCTACTACCCATTTTCTTTCATCTCTGCTCCTCACGCCGCTGTTTCTACCTCAGGAGGCTCTGTCCCCAGGAAGCAGACCTGCAGTCCTTTGCTGTCCCAAGAGCTGGCTGAGGAAGCCAGGAAGCCCACTGTGACTGCACCACGGAATCCCACTCTCCAGAGCTTCTGGCCCACTCTGTGTCTCCCTCTCCACTGACCTTGAATCCACTGGCAGTGAGGGGAACTATCAGGGATCCTCTAAATTTCCAACAAACATGTCCTCACTATTTGACGTTTCTGGGCAGAAGCAACACACAAAATAGTTTCTGATCATTCCCTTCACTATCCTGGACCTGTATAGACAAATCAACAAGTAAGAAGGTGGGCTCTTTATATATTTTGTTTATATAAGTTTATGTATTTTGCTAGTTTATATATTTTGACAGTTTTGTGGTCACGTAATCAAATGTTAGTACCTCATGAAATGGAACAGATATAGGTGCATTATGTTTTGATCAAGTGCAGATAAGCCTTGGGATGTATTATGTAATTTAATGTACAGTAAGCAAGCAGTTTTAGGCACCTAGTTGCCTGACTCTATAAAATGCATGTGTTAGTAATTAAATTATGTCATGGACATAAGAGCATTTTATATATTTCAAAATATTATGCACATATAAATGGTAAGCTATTATTTTGGTTATAATTATTCCAAACTTAACACCCTTTCTCTATTCCCACCTGAGCATTTAATACATCAGGCACAGGCTGGTTATATAGGATATGAGAACAGCCACCTCTTTTTCTAATTCTAGAATAATTATTATCAAGTAAATTTTGTCAAGTAGAAGTTAACATATTATTCTTGCATTCCAACTAGCAGTCTTTAACCGACAGGAAAATCAATGCCATTTCCTCAACAGCAAATTATATTCCACTTCTGTACATAATAGCACTTTTCTTGGAGTTGATAAATAAGGGAAAAATACTGATGGTCATTTAACTTAGTAGGACTTACTTAAATGAACTGCCAGAAAGAACTTAACTCTTAAAATAATTGATTTTTCCCTACATCAGATGAAAAATGTACAATAGAGTAAATGAAAGTCTTTTAAATAAAAGTAATTTTCTGTTCATTAAAGGAAACATAAAATACACTGTGAGATTGAATTATCCAAATCTTTGAAAAAAAAAAATTACTCGCAGGTTATTAACCTATTTTTAAAGGATGACACTTTAAAGAGCATTCAGAGAATTTCCCAACCCGGTCTGGCCTGGGATAGGGGAATTTTAAAACAAGTCATTATTATTACCCCGGTGTTTTTGCCACCCATGGACGGAGTGAAAAAGCTGAAGGTGCGTAAGTGATTTGAAAATGACAACTCTCATCACAGGCAATGGCATCAGGGAGACCTGGGGGAAAAAATCCATACTGACCTCACTACTGTTTAACTCCTATCGACAGTTGTCACTCAAATGGCGATATCACATAAAAGCTTTCCGATCTGTGGCTTACGTTTCCATAGTAGGGTAAAATCCTATTACCTTCTGACCCACCTCTCAGACACCCATTCTCTGCTCTTCATGTTTGCAAACCACTGACAGTTTCTCCGGCAAAAGGTTTTCTGCTCAGGTTGGTTCTGTTATCATTTCCATCCTCAAACCTTCTTCTGAGACATAATCAATTGTATAGAATGATATGCCGGTTGATTACGTTTCTCCTGAAGTGAAATTATGCCGCGCCCAGCTATGTTTTGTTGTTATCCCCTACCTTCACTGGTTTAACGAAATTTTTCCATAGCTGAAGCTTTACTGGTATTCCAAGTGTGGGGTTTTGAACTGAATTTTAATATATTTTGAAGATTTTTCTTGTTTGAATATTCTTAAAATCTAGGAATAGAAGAGATTAGTTGTGGATTCCACAAACATGGCTTACTGTTTAGAAAATGTGTGGAATTTATAGGCAGGGGTCTACAGTTCTCTATTCTGAGGAAATTGGTTAAAAAGTTAAAAAAAAAAAAAAACCTCAGCGTAATTTCACTCATTTATATGATGTGAGGGGATTTGTGTTTCCTTTATATCGCACCAAACTTTAGGTTAGGGTTAGGGTTAGGATGGGAGAAATAGCAATAGTGTCTTCTAAGAGCTCATCTGAGGTCAGTCCAGGGAGAGAGAGGCAGAGAGAGTGATATATATAGGTGTTTTATAACAGAGGGAATTACTAAGGTCATAGTTTCGTCATTGTGTAATCTGCCAAAGGTTCCTCCCCGTTTGGTCACATGATTTGGCCCACGGAGAAAGGGCTGAAATGACATTTTCAAGGGATATGATTCTCCAAAATTATTAATTCATTCAAAACTACTTATTTAAAATCTATTAGGTGCTTGAATCATTCCTTTTACCTAGTTGTCCTTTTCTGTTCCTTTTAGCAACTTTACTGCTATTCATCCTTTCATCTTTAGGACAGATTTTAGTGCCCCCATCCTTCTTTTACCCTGTTTTCCTGGTGGAATGAGTCCTATTATCCCAGAATTTCTTCTTTTAAATAACATTTTTATTGAGATATGATCCATGTATCACACAGTTCATTTTTTTAAAGAGTACAATTCGATAGCATTTCAGAAATTCACCGGGTCATACATACATTGATCCCCACTTCTAATTCCCCGGGATTTTTATCATCCCAAAACAAACCCCATACCATTATCACTCACTTCTCACTTGCTCCTCCCCCCAGCTCTTGGCAACCACAAATTTCCTTTCTGTCTCTGCTGATTGGCCTATTCCTTACATTTCACATAATAGAGTCCCAATAAGTGGTCTTTTGTGTCTGACTTCTTTCCACTTAACATAATATTTTTAAGAGACACCCATGTTACACCATGGTATTACTTTTTATTGCCAAATAACATTCCATTGTATGGGTATACAATATTTTGTTTATTTATTCATTGGTCAATGGTAATTCGGTATGGTTCCCACTTTGTGGCTACTATGAATAATGCTGCTAACACTTAAGTACCAGTTTTGTGGGGACATCTGTTTCTATTTCTCTTGGGTAGACACCTAGGAGTGGAGTTGCTGGGTCATATGGTAACTTTACATTTAACATTTCAAGGAACTGACAACCTATTGTCCAAACTAGCTGCTCCACTTTGTGATCCCACCAGTGACACCTGAATCTCTCCACATCTTTGGCAACACTTATTATTGCTTGTCTTTTCACTATAGTCATCCTGATGGGTATAAAGAGCTACCTCAGTGTGGTTTTGGTTTGATTGCACTGACTAGTCAATGTTCTTCTGCATGGCTAGTGCTATTGAGCAGTTTTTACCTATATGGGGAGAGTCTTAAGCATGGGGCCCAAATATGATTTATTTTACTGTTGAGTACCAAACAGTAATGATGAACTGGCCCATCAGAAGAACAAAATAATGTTTACAAAAGGAATGAATACACAATTAACTTTTAACAATACTGTGCTTTGAATTACTCATAAGATCCTAAGTACATAATGTCTATTGTAAATATTCTCATTGATGTCATTGATATCATTCTATCTATCACAAATACATTGATATCATTCTACCAATCGATCAATAGATACAGATATAAATACACATGCATACACACTCACAAATATGGATTCTTCAAACCCATTTTTAAAAAGCAGTTTAAAATATTATTTTTAAAATGATGGCTTCCTTATATTTTTCTTCTAGAAATCACTTTTAGACAAGCAGTAGGTCAGGGCTCTTCACGGGAACAAAGTTTAACTAAGGTTGGATTGTAGCTATGTTCCGGCCAAGTTGATTACAGGGCCAGAAAATCAAGGCTTGGTGTTTGTGGAAGGCAGAGACAGATACAGATCTTGCATGAGAGCCTGTCCCCTGAAATTAGAGATGGAAGCAAGATATGGATTTATTTTTCAGGATGTGTTCCTTCCTGGATGTCAGATGCCATTTGTCACACCACAGATTTTGCTGTCTATCAGGATCTAGGCAGAAAGGTATTTCAGAGCATAAGGAGTTTCTCTCCATATGGCGCTTTATCTAAAGGAGCAGTCTCAGTTCCTCTGAGAAGCTGAGAAAGTTTGAGAAAAGCCATACTGTGGCTACCCCACGGCATTTACATGGTCAGTTCTGTATCTCAGCTATTGCCTAATGTAAGAATTTACACTGACTTAACTATTTTTCAGAATGCTTTCAATAAATCCTGTGTCCTTTATTTAAACCTGATCCCCATAGCCATAATTTTTTTTTTCAAAGATGGCAAATCCACTACCAGTGAGTAACTGAAAAGCTGGAAGAATGCATTCATTAAGAGTTGGCCATGAGAATAGAGTTTGAAAGAATGTTTCAAGAAAGTAAAAAAAAAAAAAAAAATGGGCATACCTAGTGACACAGAAAGCTTATTTTTAGGTTTGTAACTTTAGGAAGTAATTAGACAATTGCACAATGATTTATGAACATAGATGTTCATGATAGCTTTGTTTAAGATAGAGAAAAACCTAAAAACAATAATCTAACAATAGGGGGTTAACTTACTAAATTACAGTACATACACATACCCATCTTGTAGAAGACTGTTTAATGATGTAGAAATTTTCAAGAAATATGAAGTTAAAAAACAGATTATAAAACACATGCATGTTGCAATCAATTCTTTTTAAAAATATATGTGTATATGTAATATGTATAGATAATTACAAAAAGGAAAATACTGAACTGTGAGAGGTGACATAAAAGCAGCTTATATATTCTTATTTGTCCTTTTTATGGTCCATGTTTTATAATTAAGAATTTATTATTAGGGGCACCCTGGTGGCTCGATTGGTTGAGCGCCTATCTCTGGCTCAGACCATGATTCCAGGGTCCTGGAATCGAGCCCTACATCAGGGTCCCTGCTTGGTGGGGAGCCTGCTTCTCCCTTTTCCACTCCCTCTGCTTGTGCACACTGTCTCTCTCTCTGTGCCAAATAAATAAGTTAAAAAATCTTAAAAAAAAAAATTTATTAAATGGCATATTACTTAAAAATAAAACAAACAAACAAGAAGTAGAATTCCTGGTGAGATACTATATATATAAGATGCCCAGATCTTAGGAAACAATATTTTATTTATTTTACTTTATTTTATCTTTTTTTAAAAAAGATTTTATTTATTTATTTGACAGACAGAGATCACAAATAGGCAGAAAGGCAGGCAGAGAGAGAGAGGGGAAGCAAGTTCCCCACTGAGCAGAGAGCCCGATGTGGGGCTCGATCCCAGGACTCTGAGATCATGACCTGAGCCGAAGGCAGAGGCTTAACCCACTGAGCCAGGTGCCCCTTTATCTTATTTTTAAGTTTAATTTAATTTTTTCAGTCTTCCAAGATTCATTGTTTAGGCACCACACCCAGTGCTCCATGCAATATGTGCCCTCCCTAATACCCACCACCAGGCTCACCAACCCCCTTCACCTTCCAAAACCCTCAGTTTTTTCTCAGAATCCACAGAGTTTAAATAGGACTGATTTCAAGGAAGTCATGCATGATATGAGAGATGTAAAAATACACACACACATGCATACATGCAAACAAAAATATACAGTAAATTACTTTTTGAGACCACTTTCAACTTTGGTTTTCAGTCTTGATTATTAAATTGAAGAGGTGAATAAGGAATTTGAAGGGCATTTCTCTTCCACAGTCTCGTATTTCCCTGACTTTCTCAGCCTCTGACCTCGCTCTTGCTCCTAAGTGGATGACCTACTTCACCATAAGGCTAGCTCTGTCCCTCTGAACTTCTCTCTCTCTTTGTAAAGAGCCCTGTCCTCAGGACTCATTCTCAGCCCTTCATTTTGGTGATGTCCCTGGGGCAGTTTCTTAGAAGCCTATGTCTCTCCAGCTGTGTCTGTGTAGACAAGATGTTCCGAAAACCATACAGTATTCCCAAGCCAGAATTATATTCATATCCTCAAATCCAGCTTCATTCAGTATTAAATATGATTTTTAAAATATATCTATGTACACAAGTAATTATTTTCTTATATGTTGCCAATAAACACCTTGAATTTGAAATAAACATCTTTTGCATTAGTACCAAAAACAAGAAAGAAATACTTAGGTATAAATCTAATAAAATGTGTATAAAATCTGTATGAAGAAAAATGAAATTCAGATTGAAAGAAGTCAAAGGAGATCTAAATAAAGGTAGAGATATTCCATGTATGTGGATAAGAAGACTCGACATTGTTAAGATGTCAGTTCTCCCCAACTTGATCTATAGATTCACTGCAATCCCAATCAAAATCGGAGCAAGTTATTTTGTGGATATTGATAAACTGATTTTGAAGTTTATATGGAAAGGCAAAGGACCCAGAATAGCCAATGCAGTATTGAAGGAGAAGAACAAAGTCAGAGAGCTGACAGTACCTGACTTCAAGACTTACTATAAAGCTACAGTAATCAAGACAATGTGGTATTGGAGAAAGAACAGACAAATAGATCAATGGAATGGAATAGAGAGCCCAGAAATAGACTACATAAATATAGTCAACTGATCTTTGACAAAAGCGATACAATGGAACAATGATAGTCTTTCAACAAATGGTGCCTGGAACAAGTGGATATTCACCTCCAAAATGAATTGAGATCCAGACCTTACATCTTTGACAAACATTAACTCAAAATGGATTAAATGTAAAATGCAAAAATATAAAGCTCCTAGAAGGTAGCACAGGAGAAAATCGAGATGACCTTGGTCTTGGCAATGACATTTTATATACAACATCAAACGTATGGTTCATGGAAGATAAAAGAGATAAATTGGACCTTATTAAAATTAGAAACTTGTACTCTGCAAAAGACACTGTGAAGAAAATCAAAAGATAAACCACAGACTGGGAGAAAAGATTCATAAAATGCATATATGATAAATGATTAGTATACACAATCACAGAGCACACTTAAAACTAACACTAAAAAATAAAGAAGCCAATGAAAATCTATTTATCTGTCTCCTGTCTCCATATGACAATTGGTTATTAACTTGGAAAAGTAAAAGTCGTGTGTTGTTTATAATAGTTACCCCTACAAACAAAGAACCTTGATGGAATAATTTGATGAAGATGTTTGAAGAAATTAGAGTGCTCAATTCATGAGCAACCTTTGGTGAGCTGAACCTACCTGAGATGTTTACTGGGGAGAGATGGGACAGATTGGCAGGAGTATAGTAATTTGTTCCTGTGGAGTACACTGAAGAAGTAGAGAGAGAATCTCAAGTGAGAAATAAAACAAAAGGGTCTGATGTGAATTTGGGGGGTTAAAGAAGGAGACAAGACAGGCCAAAGTTTACAAACTCAAGCTCAAGAGGCAATGTGCCCTTTGTGAATCCTGGCTCTGTCCCTTGTAAGTGTATGCCCATGGATAAGTCATTCAGCCTCCAGAGGCTTCAATTTCTTAATCCATATAATAGGAATGATAATATTGGTAATCCCTTAATAAACACTAGTTGTTAAGACAAAGATAATATCTAAGAAAGTAGATTGTTCTCTTACGCTTTTTAGCATATTGTTCAAACTCCAGACTAGATTTCTCTGGGTAATTTCTGAGATTCGGGCCATTTATCCTAAATGTTCAAAATAAGGCAAAAATGCAACATCCAGTTCATCCAGATCAAAGCCAAATACTAAGTAAATAAAAAGAAAGACATTCTGAAACACAGGTGGAATATTTGGAGGTGAAACGTTCTTTCCGTATAGGATCATCTGCAGACACCTAAGATGTTTCTAGAAAAAGAGTAATAATGACAGCCTATAAAGAGAAGCAAACACCTACCTTGGACTACCAGGGACACTGATCTTTTATTAAATTTACCAAACTTTACATGTACTTTCCCCAAGGGAGGAGAGATTGCTGTAACACTGTGACATCACATGGCTTCATGTAGACCTCAGGGATGTGACCAGGATGAACTTTCCCATCCATCAGAAATGACTGGAAGATGCCCCATTGGAAGTTACTGGAACATAGTTGTAGCTCAATGAATATAATTGTCATTTTTGTATCACACTGATTAATATTTCTGAAGAGTTTCAATGTTTATTCTCTAGGTCACACAATAAGGAAAAGATGAAGTCATTATTGGAATGAGGTCTGCCTGACACCGAAACCTGGATGCTTTGAACTGGATAAACTATAGAGCAAATTCAAGTTCATATTTCTTATTGTAGGGCTGGAGCCAAAAACACTACTTAGGTGAATGACTAATCTGAAATATAGGACTCAACCCTGGAAAATATTTTTAAAAAAATAAACCAGTCATGTGTCTTCGAGATTCCTGTTACTCCAAGTAAGCCAAGCATTTCCAAGTTGAGATCTGCAGACTGTAATTTTGAATAGATGAGAATCATTTTAATTAGCACACTGACAGTTGCTTTGTAGAGGGGTCCTGGGAAAATATTTTAAAAAAGCATTTGTTCCCATTGGTAAGTAAATCAATTCCATGAAGTTGAGTTCATAATGCTTGCTTGCTGAGCAAACTTTGCTTATAAGACAGTGCAAAGTTAAATGTCTGGCCTTTCTAAGTTTTTTATTTAATTAAACTCTATATTTTAAGGCGCTTCAAAAGAAACATAAATACAAGACATGAGTTGAATAATTCCAAAAGTTCCTGTGAAAAACTTCTGATCCCTGGTGGATAAAATATAAATAACCTCATTGTCTCCTGCCCACTCCTTCTGCCCAAGCATTGGAACTTCAGCTGGGTACAGAATGCTTTAATTTGGAGATGAAGAAGGTTTTTTTTTTTTTCCCCTAAGTAGAAAGAGCACCATTGAGAATATGAATCACTAAGGGTGACATTAAATCTTGCAAAGAGATAATATATGTCTCTGTGGTGGCTCAAGAGACTAACAATAAATGTTAAATATTAATAAGATTGTGGAAATCCTCATGGATACAGTGATAAAGTGGCACCAGGAAAGGGGAAAAGACAGAGGAAAAATAGGCAGGGATCTATGTCGTGGTCTTTACTGCAGTGCAGCATGTTTTGTATTTAGGGAAAAAGCAAATAAAGAGAAATATTTTTTTTTCCACTGGGAAAAGACAGGTTTGGAAGTGTATAAAATTAGAAAATAGGTAATATTCTTCAGGGACAAATAGGCAGCCAACCTTTCTCTTGTACTCTGAGACGTAGAGGAAAATTAGCAATATTTTGGGGAGGAATCCACTTACAGAACCTTGAGAGTGAATCTATTTGCTTTCGAGTTCATGGTTTTCTTAGCTTTTGCACTTGCTTTGGTCTCTAGAGATGACAGAAACAATAATGCTGACAGAAGACAGTAGTGTCAACCCATCACTCAGAGAGCAAGGGCTGGCTAGGCCAGGCAGAGCTTTACCTCATGGCTTGTCTTCAAAGCCTGAGGCCTTCCAAGTCTCTGAGTATATCTGCAGACCAATTATGAAGGAGAGACTTTCTGTCGATAACACTGGCTCACCCTGCACTTAATTCTGAAATGAGCCCTACTTTTAGACTCTCTTTCTTCTATCCTTACTACACAGAGCCTGATGGATGGGACCACTTGGACCAGTGGTCTCTGATGGAGGAACAAATGCATTTTCTCACACACAAGAAGGAGATGGAGAGCAATAAAATAAAAACAAGATAAGGCAGGAAATCTCTAGTCTTAAAATTTTGGAGAACTCAGCCCCATGTCCAGGTTGAACTGCTATGTTAAAATAATAATAATAATAGTAATAGTAATAATAATAATAATAATATCTGGCTATCTTGGAAGTGGTGAGCAGAACAGCAAAGGAAAACATGGAAGGGAAAGAGCCAAACTTAGATGGAGCCTAAGATGGAGTGTGTGGCAGCCCGTAGGGAATATTCCATCCTGATGGAGAGGGCGTGGGGGAATGCCCAGGAACACAGAAGTGCGTCTGTGTGCCCTGAACTTACAATGTTACCTGGGACTAACTCTGAAAGATGAAAATAGAAAGATTCTAATGCAGTGCTCATTTGGACTTGTTCCATCATGGACAAGGAAGAAAGAGAGACAAATTAGTAATTATTTGCAACCTATGGAATATTATTTTGAGAATAAGTAATATTCTGGGGTTTTTTTCTCTTTTTTTTTTTTCCCTTACATATTTAATTGAAGATAGGAGGCTCAATTAAGGCAAAGGAAGACATACTTGACACAGGTTTGATCAAATTCTGCCAGAGATCACTGTGTCATCTGTCTCCTCAAGGAATTTTTTTTAAAGGTAGTCTGATTTTCATTTTGATTTATTTCATACCAGAGATTGAACCAAATGACTCCCAAGACTGTTCCAAAATCCAAATTTTAGAATTTTAAGAAAGAAGATGTCCTTTAAAAAGAATTCCAGGTGTTCAAAAAGAGGTTTTTTTGTGGCACAAGTGTGGCTCAGTCAGTGAAACTCTGCCTTTGGCTCAGGTCAAGATCTCAAGGTCCTGGGATTGAGCCCCACATCAGGTTCCCTGCTCAGTGGCGACTCTACTTCTCCCTCTCCCTCTGTGACCTCTCTGGCTCTCACTCTCTCTCAAATTAGAAAAAAAAAAAAAAAAGAAGAAGAAGTTTTCTTTTCTTGTTTGAAGGCCCAGCCCTCAGTGGATTTTTCCTCAAGTTCAGGAGCATAGTACAGACTGATGAAGGAAAAGCAGCAAGCAGCAGACCCAGAGAGCTCCACACTCAGATGTCTCCGAATGTCATCCAAGTTCTTCCTCCTCCAAAAACTTGAATGTACATGGTTGCATGTTTTATCTGGGATCAAGGAGCGAAGGCAATTATAATGGGAACATAAATGCAAGGTGAGCCCTTTTGTTTTGCAGAAAGAGAACCTGACCTTTCTATACACACACAATTTCTTTATGAAGTCAGATCTGGAGACAAAAGGACAAGATCTTCACCTCCTCGTTGTCTGTAAGGTAGTATTTTCATAACAAGTAATTCCCCTTCATCTTGGAGGTCAGCAAGGATCATATTTGATCACAGCTCAAGGAAGCTGGAAGAGTAATCTCAGGGTTGGAATACAGCTCGGTATGTGAAAATGTGCTTGGCTGCAAGTAACAAAGCCCTGAAGCCTGAGCTGATGGTGGCATATTTCTCTGATAAAAAGTAAGTGAGAAGGCACCTGAGTGGCTCAGTTAGTTAAACATCCAACTCTTGATTTCAGCTCAGGTCATGATCTCAGAGTCGTGAGATCAAGCCCTACATTGGGCTTAGCTCTCAGGCTGGAACCTGCTTGAAATTCTCAATCCCTCTCCCTCTGTCACTTCCCCCAACCATGCACTCATGCTCACTCTCTCTCTCTCTCTCTCAAATAAATAAATGCATATCACTAACTAATATGTGGAATCTGAAAAAAGATGAACTTGTAAAAACAGAGAGCAGAATAGTGGTTGCCAGGGACCAGGAGGTTGGTAAAGGAATTGTTGTTTAAGAGCACTAACTTGAGCTAATAGTCTTGGAGATCTAGTGCACAGCACCGTTCCTATAGACAAGGATACTGTCTCATAAACTTCAAAGATGCTGTGAGATGAGACCCTAATTCTTCCTACTACGAAAAAAAAAATGACAATCATATGAGGTGTTAGAGGTGTTAGTTATAGTGGTAATTATGTTGCATACTATAAATGTATCGAGTCAAGTTGTGTATCTTAAACTTACACAATGTTACACGCTAATTATATCTCAATAAAAATAAATTAAAAAAAAAAGTCAAGAAGTAAGTAGTTTCTGGTCTTGGTTCAGCAGCTCACAACTCTCTTAGAAATCTTTCCCAGCGGACTTCTGGCTGTATCACATGATAACCACTAGCAAAGGAGACTGAGAAATCCAGGATTTTTTTTTTTTTTTGGCTTGTGTTCCTTCTGAGTTCCTGCAAGGTTGGCCCTATAGGAGGCATTTATATGTCTGCTGTCATTAAAGCAAGACAATTTTAGTGAATTTTTTCTCCTTGCTCTTCCAAAAACACAAAGAGGACCATGCAACTCCTTTGCTTAGAGACTTTTCAGTGGCAACTCTTTGTCAAATCTCTTTCCAGCTCATGCAAGTGTCTCCATGCTATACTACCTGGCCATACCTGCTTTATCTGCAACTCCTGTGTTGTGTGTTCTGATCCTGTGGTTCCCAAACTTAGTTACTCCAGAACCACTCAGAAAGCTTGGAAGAACTCAGCTTTCTGGGCACTGCAAATAGAGTTCCTGATTCAGTAGGTGAGTCCCAATAATGTGCACTTCTAACTGACCCATTCAAATTGGCTGCCTTTTATTTTTCTTAAGAAATCATGACTTTAAAACTAATCTGTTAATTCCTACTTTTCACTAATACAGAATCCCCCCCCCCCCAAAAATTGGCCATGAGTTGCTTGAAGTCTAGAACCTTGCAGATTCATCTTTGTCCACGAAGGGCCTGGTCCATTGTCCAGGACATAGTTTCTTAATAATGTCTGATGTTTACATGAAATTCAAATGATGGAGGCTTGGCGGCTTGTAACATCTTTGTATATGTTCTGTCCATCTACAAGCCAACAGTACTGACTGAATGATTGGCAATAACTTTGCTCAGTTGTGGTGGAAAGCTGCTCAAGTCTGATTCTTGAGGCTTCCTCTGGGACCCACACATTCATTGATAAAAATTGTTTAAGTTAAATATGCTCAGTAGAGCCCCAAACTGGAGTTTTGTTTTTGTTTTGTCTCTGAAAGGTAGTACACCAATATGGGGATAGATCTACAGCCTTGGTCCATGGACATGTGAGATGTCAGTGTAACATCCTGTTGTTCTCTTCTAGAAGTTCTTTTCCTAAGCATGCATGGAATGCCCACCAATTTCATTTTAGATATAATGAACAAAATTTTTCTCTCATTTTGGCTGACTGGTACAAAAGGAACAGTAATCAGACAACTAAGACCAGAATAGTCTTAGAGAATGTCCCTGCTAAGGAGCAGCACATCAAACACATCACAGCCTGGCCTGAGAGCCTACGTAAGCATCGAAGCATATTGGAATCTCTGCTCGAGGTGCAATCTCAGGTTCTGATCACTGTTTCATCATACTGAGCCCACTATTTTATGCATTTTTTTCTCAGATAATGAAGATTTCTGATTGACTTTAAGTGAATGCTAACATCTCTGAAGGCCCTTGACTAACTTGAGTGGAGCAGAAAGTACTTGCATAATGTCCAGTGCAATTCTTGGCTCAGGATAAAGATCCCTCAGTAAAGAACAACTACTTTTATCATTACCATCATTACTGTGATGATGATGATGATGAAGTGTGATTGTCATGACTCAGACATCTTTGGATCTAAGAGAAAGGGTCAAACAGGATTTGTTTCTAGCACCTTCTTCCCCGGCATCACTCCTTTCTCCTCCTGTCCAGGTGGGCCTGTCCCTCTTTTATTCCTTTGCTTCCATCATGCGTGTGCTGGTGCCTGCGTGCGGTCGCAGTACTACTCTTTACCATCTCCTGCTGATACTGTCCTGGTTCCCGAAAGGATATTGAAACGCCCCTTGTGGATGTCTTATCCCTGTAGGTTTGTTGCCTGTATTCCAAGCTGTTCCATGCTCATGGGCCACTGCTGGTGGGCCAATGCTAGGCTGCTATACTCTGTACATATCCATACCTAGGCCTCATGATAGTTATATCAGGACCATCACTGATTTCACCAAAATGAAATTTTTGCCTTCATTTCTAACTGACGCCAGTGTTTGAGTCAAAATAAAGTCCAAAAATAAATAAATAAATAAGTAAATAAAGTCCAACAAAGAACTCAATCATATACTAACTTCTGAAAATAACAACAGAAAGTTAGTGAGTTCACTCCCCACATACACAGCAGACGTGTTAAAGATACATTGTAAGAACAACCCTCACCATTTGTCCAACTTTGCAAAGAAGTCCGATCTACCCTCGTTGCTAATCTGACAGCCTTCACCCGGGATGCCCCGAGATCAGAAAGCCTGAGATCAGAGGAAGTGAGTGGAAAACTGTGAAAAGAGAGTTTCTTAAGATACTGTAAACAGCTGAGATGAGAGGCTGACATATTTTTGAGACTGGGGGTGGGGGTGAGAAGCCAGCCCCCCAGGAGGACAACGGCCCAGTACAGCTCATGATTTCAACTTAGATATGCAACTTAGTTGCCAAGATAACTGTGTCTGAGATATCTTGGAAAGAAACGACATCCTGGCTTATTGGCTAGACCTGGGGGAGTTTGTGGATTTAAAAGCAGTCCATCCAGCCTGTCTGCCCCAGATCTCAGTTAAAGTCTGTCTTGAACTGTGCCACTCAGACGGGGAGTTAAGAAGAGGCCCACACTAGAGCAGAAGAGTTCTAATTTGGAAGCTAGAAGCTGCCCGAGTTCTTACTCAGCACTTCTGCCCCTTGCCCACACCTCACTTTGCACCCAGTTTTGATTTCTTTGTATACCTTTTGTTATTCGTAAATTGCTTGGATGACAAAATCAGGACTCCCATATTATTAAATCTCTCACTGTGGCTTGCACAGGGCTTGGAACTAAGCATTGTTTCCACTCGATGTTCCTCCAATCGGTCTATAAAATCACTAATGCTGAGGGTTTTAAGAAACAGGAACTCATGACCTGGGGAATGATGGAACTTTTGCCATCTCATATATATAGAAACCATACAGGTGGTGGACAAGGACATGACCTTTGAGTCAGGCTGACCTGGGTTTGAGTCCTGGACCAAGCATGTGACCTCGTTGGGCTGGTCTTGCCCCTTATGTTCATCTCTGGGCTCATCCCTCATCCCTGTTCCACTTGTCTCCAAGCTTCAGTTTTCTCGTCTCTAAAATGGGGGCTATAAAATCTACTTCACGGACTAGTGGTACCTACTTCATAGAATGTACCTTAAGGCTAAGTCCTTTCTAGTCCTGAGGATTAAATGGGTATCCTCGTTCTATAGCTCTTAGCACGGATTTGGGCATATGTTAGGTGCTCATTCAATGAGTACTCTTCATAATAGTATCAATAACATTGTCATTTTCAATTTCCCCTTCCACTTGGGATTTATTCTGAGTAACAATTTTCACGGCTGTATTGAAAAAAAAAATGACAACAACAAAAATAAATATGCCAGAGCATTCCTTGAATGCTGGGGTCGCTGTTCCTGCCCCATGAAGGTGGAATTGTGTTCTGATCATTTCATTAATTTTTTATTAAAATATTAAGATAATCCATTTTGTGTATGTAAAAAAGATCTCTGATTATACGAAGTATTAGTTACAGAATTTCTGGTAAAATTATAGTAACAACAACAACAACACCAATAACAGCTCAGTTTCTCATCAGCCTTGCCCAGGACTGGGCACTCTTCATTCATTATTTCACCTAATCCTCAAAACAGAATGGGCAGAGATTTTAGCTCCATTTTACCGATGAAGGAACTGAAACTCAAAGGTAAGCAACTTGCTCTGGTCACATAGGCAGAAAGGAGCGGGAGCATGATGTTAAGTGTGGGCTCCAACTGTGACCTCGCCAGGACTCCTGACGTCTAGAATACATGCAGCCGGCATCTGGACCAGGTGACTTAGCCAGAGATTTCGTGGTGGTTATGCACTCACCAACATCATTTTAGTGATTCTTCAGCCTGTTTCCCAGAATTCTACTGCCATGTTTTAACTCCGTGGCCACAGTCCCCTGAAAATTATTCATCTTGATAGTTGGATAATGCTCTCAATGTGTCCAACAGCCACAGCAAAGAGCAACAACATTTGGAGAGTAGGTGCTCCATGCGTCATTTATCTCAATCCTCCTCTGCGCATACATCACCTTGTCCCATTGGCCCTGTTGCGTTTTGTCCCTTTGCCCATTGCACACACGTGGTGCGTGGCCAAGGTCTGATGGGACAAGGGCTTTTGCAAACATTCCCCTTGATTATAATTATTCTTAACTCTTGTCTGGTGTCTGCTGGGCTTGGAAGACCAGCATGAGAAAACACTGTGCCCTTGGCACGTGTCTGGGGGAACGCGGACAGTGGACATTCACAGTTGCCCTCCATTCTTCTCCAGTCACACTGTGGAGCTCCTGTTAGGTGTGGGCACCGTGCTGGGCTGAAGGGGAGACAGAGGAATATGAGGTCTTTCCTCAGGGAACTTGCAATTTCCTGGGGAGACCGGCAGGCAGAAGAGTCTTATTCTAGTGTGGAAAGTGCTGTAAGAGAAACAAGTACATTGGGTGACCTTGAAGAAAGGTCCTATGAAAGCGGGGGAGGCGTGAAGGCAAAGCAAGTCCCAAATGTTATTTTGGTTAAATGTATGATGTCTCAGCTAAGTGCAAGAAGTTTAGTGTTAATACACCAGTGGATCTCCAACTGTGGTCCCTGGAAGGAGGGCTTGACACCTACCATGTACCAGGAGCTATCTGAGCCCTGGGGATACAGAGTGAACAAAATAGAATTGGAATGAGGGACCTCCCAGAAGCATGCTCCTCGGCTGCCTATATGTTATGTAACCTGAGGTAACCAACACCCTCTTAGGCTCAAAGTAAAACTAAGTCATCTATAAAAGAGGAAAGTTAAAAAAGATATTCACTGAAGTTCTTTGGTCTGCCTCAACCCCTTGAGATTCCTTATAATAAGGATTTCTGAAAGGTTTGATATTTTTCACCAAATATTATCCTGGTGATGACAACCATGAGCTGGATACCTTCCTCGGTTCTGAAGTTCAAGGACAAAATACGCATGATTCACGCGCCTGTGCAATCCGCCAGCTACATGGGAGACAACTGTAAACAAGTAAAATGCATAACTACCTATTGCCAATGATAGGTGTTCTGAAGAAAAATTTTTGGACAAACATTTCTGTGGCTCTGTTGATCATTACTATGGGGTTAACAAAATTGCGTCTCTTCCATCGAGAAGACAACTTACCGATAAGGAAGGAGCAGCAAAGAAAAATAAAGCACCCATCTCCAGTAAGTTACTGGAGACAAACAAGAAGTGTGGCTCTGTGGCGGTGTCAGATCTGATTTGGACCATGACCCCAAGAAATAACTGAACCACCAGTGTTTGCTGCTCGGGCTGCAAGCAGACCGCGGTGGGGAGACTCCTCGGAGCGGCAGACGGCCATCCCCAGAGTACTCCATCCTGGCCAGTGGGCTTTGGCAAGAAATGGCTCACCAGGGACAGATGGGTTTCACTGCAAACAATTGTTTAAATCCAGGCTTAAAGAAGCTAAGTGCTCCGTCTTCAGTCCTGTGACACTTTGATGGGCCTGCCACGGTGTGAAAGAGAAGGGGGGGAATGATTTCAGCTCCCCTATCTTTAAGGTTGGAAATTCCCAAAGTTGTAGGTTACTCATGGGGATCGGAAAGGAGATTAGTGACAGCCAGGATTTAAAGTGTCAATTTTCCTCAAATGTTCTCTAGAAAGATTGTCGCATTTTTCTCGTCACGATCCTAAAAATGTCCACATGGGTTATCTGTTTTTGTTTTTGTTTTAAACACCCTAAAAAGACAGAACCTGCTAAGGTGACCCATTCAAGGTCACCTAGCAAGTGGGTAGTCGGGCCAGGAACAGAACTGAGAATCTCCTCTTTACTCTTTGTTATGAACCCTGCTATTTCGTAGTTGATTTTTGCATTCTCAGGAATGACAAATTAGCCTACAGGAAACTTCTATCTTGGGGAAAAATATAATTGGTCAACTCATAAACTGGAGAACTCACAGCAGAAAAATAAAGTTCCCATGAAGAGGCGGAAGGAAAGCTCCTGACTTGAATCCCCAGGGCACATTCCCGGCTTCAGCGAGCTTTTGCCCTTGCACGCCTGGCTCGGGGCCAAGCATCACAAGTACTAGATCTCTGGCGGGTTGTCTTCAGGACAAAGAACTTGGAAATGAGACAGGGTGAGGGTGTCTTGTGCTTGGAGTCAGGGGAGAGTCCAGGCAAGATGATGCATGGCAGGTAGCTCAGAGACCCCCCCAAATCCTTCCAAACCTGGCTTAGCCACGCTTTTCTGGAAGTTATTAATGTAAGAGCTCTGTGACCAAAGACCTCTGACACACAGTTCTACTGGGCAGTGAGAGTGACATCAAGTGGATGTAGGAGTGAATGAAACAGTGAGGGAAATCAGTACCCTGCTGGAGGATTTTCCTTCTGTGAAGCCCACCTTGGGTGTGGAGTCATCAGAGCTCAGGGGCTCCGATGTGGGCCACCCACTCTCTCTTACCCGCATAATTCCCCCTTCCATAGGAATTAGAGTTCCCCCGATGTGTCATCCTCTATGTTTGGTCATTCTGGCGCCTGCAGGGGTGTGGGGAATGGGGCGCGTTAAAGGGCTTCATATGATATGAAGCGGGGGGAACCTGGGAGGCTCAGCTGGTTACGTGCTGACTGTTGATTTCGGCTCAGGTCACAATCTCGGTCATGAGATCAAGCCCCATGTCCAGCTCTGTGATGAGTGTGGAGCCTGCCTAAGATTCTCTCTTTCCCTTTTCCTCTGTCCCTCCCCACGCCCCCACTCCTGTGCAGGTTCTTGAAACAAATAAATAAACAATATTATGTGAAGCTGAGTTTCACAGATACCATGGAGCACCCACTATGTGCCGCATAAGTTAGCCCCACAAAGCACTAGGAGGTGATGGTGTGGGTAATGGCCTGAGCAAAGTGTGGAGAGGGACAAAAGCATCACAGGTGCAGACGCAGAGTTCAAGGCTATGGGACAGTGTGCCAAGATTTAGTTGAGAGCTATGGGACAGTGGACCCAGATCTAGATGGGTGGTACATGGGTCCCAGATTCCTCCTCTACAAGAAGAGAGGGTAGACGTCACACGTTGCTTTCTCTGAGCACGTTTCCTGTGAAGAGGATGAATTTGAGGAGTCATTCACTGGAGAGGTTTATCCAGATCTCATCCCTCCAATGCCATTTGTTTGTTTTAAAGAGTGATATCATCATTTACATTAAAGAGGCCAACATTGAAATATACTAGAAATTTAAATTTTTGAAACTATCCAAATCCATGATGAAAGCTTTTTAAAAATTGTGGTAAAATGTACCTAACAAAATGTATATCTTAAAATTTTTTAATTGTGCAAAAATTAGTGCCATTAAGTAAATTCACATCGCTGGGGTGCCTGGGTGGATCAGTCGTTAAGCGTCTGCCTTTGGCTCAGGTCATGATCCCAGGGTCCTGAGATCAAGCCCAGTATCAGGCTCCCTGCTCAGCAGGAAGCCTGCTTCTCCCTCTCCCACTCTCCCTGCTTGTGTTTCCGCTCTTGCTCTGTCTCTCTCTGTCAAATAATAAATAAAATCTTTTTAAAAATTCACATTGCCGGGGTGCCTGGGTGGCTCAGTGGGTTAGGGCCTCTGCCTTCGGCTTGGGTCGTGGTCCCGGGGTCCTGGGATCGAGCCCCGCATCAGGCTCTCTGCTCAGCAGGGAGCCTGCTTCCCTTCCTCTCTCTGCCTGCCTCTCTGCCTACTTGTGATCTCTGTCAAATAAATAAATAGAATCTTTAAAAAAATAAAAATAAGAAAAATAAACTACTTTTTAAAAAAATTCACATTGCTGTGTATCCATCACTTCTATCCACCTCCAGAAGCTTTCAGCACCCCACACTGAATCTCTGAACCTGTAAAACCCATGAAATGAAAGAATTCTCCTATCCCCTGGTAGCCTGCCCCTTTTTCTTGTTTTTTTTTCCTTTTCTTTGCTTTTTTCCTTTTCTTTGCTTTTTTCTTTTTTTTCTTCTTTCTTTCTTTTTCTAGAGAGCTAGCTACAGAGCATGCACACACATGCTAGTGTGGGGAGGGAAGGGAAGAAGCAGAGGGGGAGGGGAAATCTTAAGCAGCCTCCACACCCCTGCTGGAAGCAGGACTGACCTCAGGATTCTGAGATCGTGACCTAAGCAGAAATCAAGAGTGTGATGCTTAACCTACTGAGCCACCCAGGCTCCCCCGCCCTTTGGTTTTAATCACTGAACAGTTATGCTTTTCGTGTAAGAAGTTCCAGGCTGCTTTGCCACAGCCCGCAATAGATCGAACTATCCAAGAGACTAGACAGCTCCTGATGGAAGGGCTTCTGACAGAGGGACAGCCGTCGGCTTCTCCGTTCTTGCCTCAAGGCTCATTAACCGTGCTTTTTTTTTTTTTTTTTTAAGATTTTTATTTATTTATTTGGCAGACAGAGATCACAAGTAGGCAGAGAGGAAGGAGGAAACAGGCTCCCTGCTGAGCAGAGAGCCCAATGCGGGTCTCAATCCCAGGACCCTGGGATCATGACCTGAGCTGAAGGCAGAGGCTCAACCCACTGAGCCACCCAGGCGCCCCTAACTGAGCATTTTGAAGCAGGACAGTTTCTTCTCCCAGCCTGGAGCACAAAGCCCACCACGGAAGCTTGAGCTCCCCCTAGAGTTTTATGTCTCCATTGCAGCAAGCTGGGCAAAACTGCCACGCAAAAAGTTTGACCTGCAGGCGGATGTGGGAAGGAAGGGGGCAACGAGATTTGAGAGCCACTAAGGAGTTTCTAAGTCGTACCTGTCAGTGCTTCTGAAATACCACCTGCTCCCTTCCTCTCTCCTACTCACACACTGGACTATGTTTCATAATCCTGCCAACACTTAAATCCCTTCTGCTTCCTCGACTATCCTGAGTAATTTATAATGCTGATGCTTCCCTGAGCAACGCTGTTCTTCAAGTCAGGTGGAAAGGAGAGTTTCAGCAAGGGGCCACTGTGCTCCCGGGGGTGGCAGAAATCAAGTGTTCTGTTAACATAAAACACAGGCCCTGACCGCCGCTGGTCCCCACAGCTGGCTTGGACCTTCTCACAGGATGGAAGCCGTCCTATTTCTGCATGAATCCCTGTTTGCTGGCCAGGTTCCAACTCAGGTAATTACAGGCTCCCATACCCAAATCCCTGCTGGCAGATTTAGTCTTTTCTCGTGTCTTCTTGCAATTTTTAGGTTTTGTGGTGTTTTGCTCTTGACACAGCATTTTTTTCTGAAGAGATTTTTGCCTTTCAGTGAGAGGGCAGAGATGGATGGGCCCGTTGGCAGCGTGTATTATCTACAGAAAATGGTAGGATGAATAAGAGTGTAGCAACGCTGACCAGAGCAGAATCCTAGAGAATCCGAGAATTCAGGAGATCCCCCTCCCTCAGGAAGGCGCATAATTAAACTTCTAATGTCATTTACTGACTTTCTGATGTAAAGTCGCCATAACCTTCTAGAGTTTGGGGGCCAGTTTTAGCACTGTCTCAGTGTATGATTCTAACTTCTCCTCAGACTGAACCCCGATGGCTTGGGTATTATTAATCTACCCTTTGTTTTTCAGGTTTGGAAAATGGTTTATCATTCTGTTCCCCAGGGTTAGGATCTATATTTTACTCTGGGATCAAGGGGTTGTAGACATTTTTGGTTATTTGAACTCAGAAAACACGGAACTGCCAGCCATTTCTCAATGATTTTACTTTGAATATCAACTGACCCTCAAGGTGTACTCAATCATGTGACACACTCTAAATTTATTAGATTAATGAAATAAGTAAATAAATAAATAAATAATTTATTATTAATATTTTATTGTATTAAATACTTGTGCCACCTCCCACCTATGCGACCTTGAGGAAGTTAGCTCACAACTTCATGCCTCGGTTTTTTTCATTTGTAAATTGAGGAGGTTAAGAATAACTACTTCATAAGACTGATGTGATGATTAAATAAAAGCACACGGAAGGGCACCTGGGTGGCTCAGCCAGTTAAGTGTCTGCCTTTGGCTCAGGTCATGACCTCAGGATCCTATCCAGCTCCTCATTCAGTAGGGAGTCTGTTTGCCCTCCTGCTTTGCCTCCTGCAAGTGTTATCTTTCCCTCTCAAATAAATAAATAAGGTCTTAAAAAAATTTTTTTTTTAAATCAAGAGTGCATGGGAAGCCATCACCATCATCATTACCATTTTTATCACCATCATCATCATCACTATCATTATTATTAATGGAGAAAATTATTATGGAGTTAATCTAGAAGATAATGGAACACTCAAAAAAAAATCTTTGAAATAGGCTAAGGAAACCAAGATGACTATGCAGTGGTTCCTGTCCTCGATATGCTTATGGTCCAGTGAAGGAGTCATATATCCTCTTTCGCTGATATGATTCTAATACCTAGATCCATCTGGACAGGGCTTGGCATTTTGAATGCTGTACCAGATTTGCCTTTATTCAGTAGGGCATGGGATCCATTAAAGGTTTCGGATCAGGGAGCTCTTCAAATGGAAGATAATTCTGGGTGGGGGCTGGATAAAGGATAGAGTGAAAAAATACTGAGAGAAAAAAACCCAGAAGTTGGTTATTTGTGTTGTGTGGATCGCAGACAATGAGGGACGACTGAAGTAGGCAGAGGGAATATGAAGAAAGGTGATGAATTTGAAAATGGACTCATAATCTTCAGTAGGATGTCACTGGACTGGGTAGAAAAAAGCAAGACGAGGGTCCATATTACCACGAACTCACTGTTTCACTTTAGACCATATACTTACCCTGCCTGTGCCTGTTTCTTTATCTACAAAATGACAGACCTGCACTATTCTTTTAGTCCCATTAATTTTTTTGTATTTTAAAATTCCCTAATCTTACCCAAATCCTCACTTCTACCCCTTGTATGCCTGAATATGTTGTGGCATTTCATCTTCTTGCTTTGGACTCTCTGGCTCCTTAGAAAAATTTCTGGTTAACATTTCATTAACGCATAGAAATCGTTAGGGTATAGAGTAGAAGATTCTTCCCTACTGCATCGGAGAAGTATTCTACTGATAATTTCCTCCCTCTGTATGGCTCTAATTCATTTGGTCTTCTATGGAGACTCAAGACAGACCTCTTTTTCTTATACAGAAGAATTGCACCTTACTCCCTTTTGTCAGCCCAAACCTGGAGCATAATAATTGCTGAAAAGTAGGAAGAATGAGTGAGTTGAATAAACAAATGAGTAGATGAGGTGATGATGGGAAGACATCCCTTGGATTACGTCTCACTGGCCCCTCGGAAGTTATAGTCAGAGGCATTGTAACAGGGGACTGGCAATATCAACTTTGGCTTTTCCACAAGAACCCTTAAGAATCTAAATGACTTTCTGAGCCTCTGTTCTCCAGCTCTTGCTGTTACTTGCTGCTTAGCCTTTCTCATCCACAAGGGGTTACCTGCCTGAGCTCATCTGAAGGCTGGAGCATCAACGGTGCCATCCTTCTCTCTTAGGACTAGAACGCCAACAGTTAGGTGAGCAGAAATTCCATCAGTGGTATCCACCCAGAGTTTCCAGGATGGAGACCGAGACTGAGTTAACGAACACCAACACATTCTTTTAGTCCCATTTAAAATTCCCTAATCTTACCCAAATCGCTAAGCTTAAAAGAATACTCTATTATTGTGTGGCAATTGGTAAAGAACTTATTAATTAAGGATATAAGATAGAGAGAAATCTCCCAGGAGGCAAAAAGCCATTACAAAGACATTGTGGAACCAATCTAGCAGTTAATGGAATACTCAGAGGTTCTTAAAAAAAAAAAAAGAGGGGGTCACTTTTCAAAAGAATAGGTGTTGCCAAATTAGTGATATTGCAGAATAGGGGCCAGAGCAGGGGGGAAGGGGAGGGCAGCAAGGGGAGTAAAATCTAAAAACAAAACCAAACCTCATAAACATTTGTTTGAATACAATCCAGTCTTTCTATCGTAAAGTCCCTAGATCCTAAACACATATGCATACCACCACCACAAAGCCTAAAAGTAAATTGAGATGAAAATCGAAATCAAACTAGTGTTGCAAATGGAAATTAATAGTACATTTGCTTTTGTTCAGAGACAGGGGCATCAGAGGCAAAATAAATAACTCATTTCAAATGCCTGTGAGTTGTTTGTTTAAGAATAACTATCAAATTAACAAGAATTGCCAGGCTCTTCTTTATTTCCCCTCTTAATTTGTAGGTTTTCCCCCTATGGATGATCTCACCGCGTGAGAACAGTGCTGATTTAGAGAAGGATTTGGTGAGATGAGCCAAACACTAAGGATTAGCCAGGAGTCGGCTCCTCTGGAGTGATAACGGGAATCTTACAAACTGTTATATTAAGATGTTTGCCTCCGGAAGGTCCTGATAGCCCAACCCTGTGAGCATGGAACTCACGAGGACTGGCTGAAGCTAACCTCCCAACCGCACAGCATCACAAAGCCCACGGTCTCGGGACCCTAAAAACTCAGTGTGTTGGACCCGCTGAAGCTTTCATCTTTGAAGCAAAACCAGAGAAATCTCTTCTTCAGAGGAACAGTATATGTTAAAAGCATGAGAAGGAGAAAAATCAGAGAAAGTAGTCTGGTTCTATTGGAATTGTAACGTAGGCAAATCCTCCATATATAAATGGATATTCATAAGTTAAGCTTGTGACTGATTTATTCCATATTTTGAGGAAGGATGAAGAAGACACACTTAACGAACATAGATGTTTAAGTAGAGGGGCACCTGGGTAGTTCAGTCGGTTAAGCATCTGCCTTGAGCTCAGGTCACCATCACAGACTCCCGGAATCCAGCCCTACCTCGGGCTCCCGGTTCAGCAGAGAGCCTGCCTCTTCCTCTACCTCGCACCTCACTTGTGCTCTCTCTCTTTCTCAAATAAATACATTAAATCTGTGAAGAAAAAGATGTTTAAGTGTAGAGAACATGGGATATAGAATGCAAAGATTTGATTTTGAGTATATACCAGCAACTTCCCTGCTCTGTTATCATGACATATGCTCACATTTTCTGAGTCTCCTCTGTCTTATCTGTAAAAAGGGGTAAGATCAGATTTGCCTTGCCAGTCTGCCGGGAAGATATGAAAATCATATAAGATAAAGTGTGCCAGAGTGCTATGCTATCTACAAAGGTGTTGTTGAAGATGATGATGATGAGAATGATGATGAAGAATTTATTAGCTCAAGGCAATTACTTTAGTCGGTCGTACAAGAAAATGATGAAGCTTTGTGACGAATCATGATAGAAATTAAAAGACAGTTTTCTGAGAAAGAAATTCCATGAGAATGTAAATATTTCTCCTAATAGCTATGATTCCATAGGGCCACTGAATACTCTGCTGAACGGAATGTATTTATTTGCCTTTGATTTTTGGGCAAAACCTAAATCAGAATGATACAAGCTGGGGCACCTGGGTGGCTCGGTTGGTTAAGTGACCGACTCGATTTCAGTTCAGGTCATGATCTCAGGGTCCTGAGGTTGAGCCCAGAGCCTGACTCAATGCTGAGTCAGGATCTGGCTTTTGTCTCTCCTTCTGCCCCCCCCCCCCCCCACCTTGCTTGTGCACACACTCCCTCTTTCTCACTCAAAGAAACAAGTATATCTTTAAAAAAAAGAATGATACAAGCTTATGACACAAACTAGGTTATAATACCAACGAGTGGCTGTCCTCTTCCATGTCAGACTTTCCCACTATTAAGTGCACATCCCAACAGCCCAACTTACTCTTTTTTTAATGCCTGCTTCATCTGCACCATTATCTCTACCACTGGGGCCTATCCTGGAGTTCTTTTCCACATTTTTGTTCTTCCTGTTTAATTTATGAGTATCCACATTTCCACATTTTTGTTCTTCCTGTTTAATTTATGAGTATCATCTTACTTGATAAAAAAGAGAAGATGCCAAATGGGAGTTGAATAACCTGGCTTCTTTTCATAACCTACCTGTTAAATATTACACCGAACATTCCAAAACATGTGTCTCTTACGTCTTCACCCTCTTGTCTTCAAATATAGTTAGATTTTTCTTTATTGTTTTTTTTTTTTTTTCAGTGTCACAAGCTTTGCCCACTGCTGGCCTTGGTCTTCCCAAGGCTGTCTTTATGCAGTTTATATGTGTGCTCTTCAGGGAGTTCTTCAGCCGGTCATAGTCATCTCCACAGACTTCTCTTGTGTGTGCAATTGCCATTGTTTATGATGAAGGTAGAATTTAAATCCTTAGCATCTTGCAATTGCCCATCTTTTAGAATTTCTTGTAGTCTTTGTTCATGGGGCCACTTGGCACCTTTGAAGTTGGATTCTAGAGAATCCCTGTCTCTGTTTTTGGTATTGTGAAATTCACAGTAGTGCTTTGCACCCCATTCCCACTCCCATAATTCCCTATTTTCATTATCAGTTTATGCCTTTAAGACTTTTGCACTTTCTCTTCCCTCTGCCTGGAATATTCTTTCATATCTGTCCTTTATATGTCAGGCCCCTTCTCATTTTTAAGTCTTAGTTGAAATGTCATCTCATCAGAGAGGACCTCCATGATTATAATAATTAAAGCAGTCTTGATATACATCACCCACACACGCTTACTTTATCTCATCACCCAACTGATTGTTCTTTTGATGTTAAACATGATTGGTTACTATTATGTTGACTATATGCTTCATTGTGTGTTGTCTCTCCCTCATCCCTACCCTAACCATCAAAAAGGACTTGGATCTTGTCCATCTTGTTCATTGTTGTTTCCCAATTCCTGACATAAGGACTATCACCCAATAAATAGATGTTCGAGGAATGAATAGTCTAGTTTTACATTATACTGTAAGCCCTCAGCAGTCTAAATGCATTAACTGTGTGAATGCTTTAACTGAGTGAAAATTCATTAAAGGTAAAATCAATTCTTAGAGTGCAAATAGAATTAAGAGATTACCTATTCCATAATTCCCATTTTATAGGTAAGTGTTTAAGGAAGTGAACTAATTTGTACAAGATTTTATGTTTTCATGAGCGGTAAAGCCAGGAGTAGACTCTATGTCTTCTGACTTCCAGAGAAGTAAGTATGAATCGAAGTTCCTCTTTCTACTCACACTTATCAATTTGGTTATCAAATTTCCCCATAACTGCCCAACATGAACTCTCTACTCTAGCCAGCCAAACCAACAACACATAGCTTGTTAACAAAAGCAATAGCAAATGCTAGCTGTTTCTACTGTACTAAGCAGAGTGTCCCCAGTCCACCCCCACTCACAGGAATTCTGCTCAAAAGATCTTTGATCACCTTATCAGGTGCTCTGTAAATTGTGTAATTCTTTATACCTCTGCCTATCCACCTAGATAGTAGATCTGGGACTTCTATTTCATTTACATTTCTTCACTGTAGTAGATTCTAAAAATATACCCACAATATTTTGCAGCTCCTCCCATAAAGACATGGAGTCTATTTCTCTACCAGATTCTATTTTTTGAATCTAGGCTTACCCATGTGACTTCCTTTGGCCAATGGAACGTTAACAAATATGTTGCAAACAGAGGTTCAAAAAATGCTTGTAAGTTGTGTAGTCTATTATCATTTAAATAATTTTCATGTCTCTTTTATAATAAACCAATAGTATCCAAACAAACAAACAAACAAACAAACAAAAAATGCTTGTAATATTAGGGGTTTGCTTTCTCTTGCTACAATTGGAATCCTGAATCCATCATATGAAAAAGCATGAGCTAGCCTTCTGGAGAGGTCACAGAAAGGAAAACTTAGCTGTCTTTGCTGTCTGCCTGCCTACTGCTAGCCATGTGAGTGGGGCCAACCTAGACCACCCAGTCCTTGGTCTATCTGACGGCTGACTGCAGACATACTAGTGAGAACATCAAAAGAATTGCCCATTATAACTCAGCCCAAACTGTGAGGCTGAGCCAAGGAACTGTGAGCTAACAATGATTGTTCCTTTAAGTCACTAAGTTATGGGATAGTTTGTTACACAGCAAAAGCTAACCAGTACACATACTATACTTCCTACATTGTTTTCTAGTCATCTTTATTTGCTACTCAGAGGTACCTCACTAGTAAGTGATCCATTTATCCCCATTTCACAGAGAGGAAAAATCAATGTCAAGAGGCTTTGCTGGTATTGATGCCCTGAGACGTGCTTAATTCTTTAGATCCCATACATTAGAGATTAATCCTCCTCAGAGACTTGTTAAGGGAGCAGCCACTGGAAATGTTTGGAAAGGAATTAGGTAATTGAGGACCTGCAGACATTTCCTGAAAGCCAGACTCCAAAACCATAAGCATGAGCTTAAGTCAGGTTTATAAAATTAATAAAGCCAGAATCTAATTTTGTCTGTTTACCTCTTAGTGTCTAACTAGCAGATGTCAAAAATACAAAACATCCAGGCTGTTCCAAGGTTGCAATCACTAGAACCACATGATAATAGTCATAATAATTATCAATAATATTAATTGATCACCTACTAACTGTTATGTACTTTCCACATTCATTATCTCTAGTAGCAAGCCACAATAATCCTATTAATTAACAGGTATAAGTTGCCTTTTACAGAAGAGGAATTTAAAGGCTGGAGAAGTTAAGAAGCTAGTCCCAAAACACAGAACTGGTAAGGCAGAGAACTGAAGTTCAAACCAGTGTTAGTCTACACATTTCTCATCTACTGCTTTTCTCCTTTGGGTTGACTGCAATACAATTCCTGTTTCTTTTCACATATTTTGGATGCAGGTCATGAGCCCCTGCAGGGACCAGTCCTCGGCAAGAAAGCAGAGTTTTTGTCGTGTATCAAAATGTAAGTGATTTCCCTTTCAAACAGCTTAAGTCTGTTATCCTTGGTATACTCCTAGAAAAGCCTCCTATTTGTCTACAGCTTTTACTTTTCAACCCGAGTTTTGAGGAGGCAAAGGGAATATGTTAGTTTAAGTCATGAACTAGATACATTTCTTCCTACCTTAGAGCCAAACAGAAAGACTGCTCCATACTAGGCTGTGAAAATGGAAACTGGGCTTTTACTTTAACTTGACAGTTCATTTCTTACCCTCTGGTTACATTTTAGTATCTCCCTTTCCCCTCAGTTACACGTTCAAAAAACTCATTTTATTTGTGGCATCTAATAGGGGTGTGTTTGTTGTTGGTTCCACACTCCGGTTACCTTATCATTTTGTGACATCAGAGTCTCACTTTCCAGATGCCCCCCTTTCAAGTCTTCATGATCATACTTATGTTTAGAGAGGTCTGTTCTGTGTCCCCTCTTTCACAGGTGGCCCCCAACCTTAGTCCTCCTTATACCCCAAACCTTCGGACAGCTCCTGACACATATCAGAGCTCACTAAGTGTCCAACACATTGAGTTAGACCTTTTTGCATCCCTACTTTGCACCTAGAAGCAATTCTCTAAATGTTCGTGAATTTCTCAGTTAAGAAGGAATGATAGCAATGATCAAACGCAGTGAGGTTAATCATGATCGTAGGCAGATCTGAGGGGCAGGACATCGTGATAATTTCCTCTGTTTTCACTTATCCTAGAAGGAGAGGGCTCCTTTCCTTCCTCGGTTCTTTTCTCCACACTCGAAACTAGATATCTAACCCTTTTAAAATGAGCCAGTCTCTTTCGTGCAAGGCCAATTTCATAAATACAGTTCCATTAACATACATCAGTTACATGAAGAATCACAGCAACCTGTCTCCAGCTTGGAGAGAATGAAGTGGCCAGCGTCGCTGAAAATGCACAGCCGAGCAAGGAGCATTCTTTCTGTTCCCCTAAAAACAGCAACGTTCTAAAGAAGCCAAATTGCCGAACTCAGCTCAGGAAGGAAATTACCACAAACACAAGGAAATAGCAGCAGGAATCCTCCCTTGGCTGGTTGTATCTACCAAGCTAAGAACGCATGCATCTGGAAAAGAACAGAGCATTTTTTTTTTTTTTTTAAATGCCGATCTCCCTCTGATTCGGTGTCTCTTGCCTCCGTTTTGACCAAACTCTTGTCAAAATGAAGTTATCGAAATGTCCGTGCCGGGTGAGCAGGCAGCACCGGGCCAGCACAAAAGAGATGAGAAAAGAGCAAGAGAAAGGGAATATGTCACATCCTGACTACAGGGAAACAGCGCAAAACATCTAATCACAGCTGTGCCAGGGAACTTGAACCTGTCCAAAAGGATCCCCAGCTCTCCGCGTTTAATTGCCGTTGATGGCTGCTGGCCAGTCATGCATGGCAATGCGAGCACGTCTCCCTGCTCCCTGCCTGTGCTCATTCCTGTCAGCTTTCACTCCAGGTGATGAACACGGTCCGGGACCCTGCGACAGGGGCCAGAGCCAGACACGGGGGTGGGGCGGGCTGCAGAAGCCGCTCCCCAATGCAAAGGGGTCTGTGCTCCAGTAATGCCCAGCTGGGCAGAGTTCTTTGCAACAGAAGCATTCAGATTGGCTTCCATCCCTCCCTTCCTGTCCCCAAGTATGCAACATGTTTGTTTTCCTTGGGAGGAAAACAAAACTAGGACACACCAGGCAGACGGGTAGGACGTCTGTGACCCGAGGTATGTCAATGGGCAGCAAGCAAGTCTCCCTGTTTGGTGAATTATATTTGAGCACACACTGGAGGCTGGATAGGGAAATAGGAATTACACTTGAATAGTGACGAACATTGTGTTTTTGTGGTGACTCGTACTCCTAAACCTCTTCTTTCTGTCTGCACAAGAGGCAGAAGTCATGTTTTCTATCGATTCCAATGGCAAGAAAAACTCCTTGGAGCTCTTGTGGTTTATTAAGCCTGGCGTGCCGTTGATCATCTGGAAGGAATTCATCAGTCCCCTTGCAGCTTAATTGCTCATTTTTAGGGTGGGAGCTGGTCTAGAACATCTCTAGAGTTTCAGGTCCAAGGTGGGCTGCTTCAAGGCACAGATCAGTGCAAAACTTCAAAGCTCAAAAGCTCCAGACAGCACAAAATCATGCCACGAAGTTTGGGAACCACACTTTGCAGAAGGCCTGCCACCTGTCTACACTCCATGAAGTGTTGAGAAGAGCTTAACTTCTCTCTGAGCTTTAATTGCCTTATCTCTAAAAATAGGCATTTCTACCTCATGGCGATGCGATGAGGATTAAATAGGCTGATGTCTGCTTAGGAGCTTCCTCTGCAGATAAATAAAGACGCTACAGGCACGTCAGGACAAGGCTGTGTGGTCTGTTTGTTTTTGTAAACTTAGTGATAGAGCATAGTGGCAAGCGGCAGGAGCTCTGGAATTCACCAGAACTAGATCCGAACTCTGACTCTGTTATTAACCAGCTGTTTAGTCGCGTTAATGTTCTCATTTTAAAAATAGAGAGAGATACTCTTACCTGATGTACCTACCAGCTCCGACGTACAGAAAAAGGTCTGATAGATGGTAAGCAGCTCCTAGCCCATAGAGGCAGAACAAAAATCCAGAAGTCAGTTTATGCTTTTGAAAATTAAATCATCCATGATGGGGACACGGTTCTTGCTGATTAGCAGTTTGAGATAAACAGAATTGGTATCTTGCTGTTTTCTCAGCAAGAGCCAAAAAGAAAAAATGGGGGCAATGAATTTCATTTAATTATTATACCAACCTTTTCCTCCACAATAAAACTAGTTTACCTTTTTTCTGATTGTATAAACAACCTCTGCTTATTGTGAAATTTGAAAGAAAAAGCCAATCAGTCAATAAAGGTAAAGAGAAGAAAGTAAAAATCAGTGAAAGTTCGAGGTTCTGTCATACGCATCATCAACATTTAGTAATGAGCAGGATAGAGTAAGCAGGAAGGCCCAGGAGAACGCTCCTTGATCACATCCCTCCCTCAAAATCATCATTTGACATCCATCCATGAACAAAAGTGCCTCCTTGGGAACTGTGAGATCCAGGATCATACCCAAGAACTTGGAGGAGTCTCAGCAGCCTTCATGTTGGGTCATCGGCATACAGACATCACTTCCTCCTGTAGATCCTGAAGTGAACTCTGAACCAGCCCCACTCCCTGCCAGCTGTGGTCCAGCCCAATAGTCAGTTGGGGAGTCCCTGGAGAACAGTCGTAGGCAATCGCCTATGACGAGAGAGCCTTTGGAAAAGTCCAGACTTCCAGAAAAGAAGATCTAGTGCACCATTAGAGAAAAAAAAAATCAGTTTGGGTACTTTAGAAAGGATAACAGGAGCAATTTGACTTTACCTCTTAACTCCTCCAAGGCAGCACAGCTCAGTTGCAACAGGGACCTTCTTGGTCTGCGATTTCTCCTGCAGGGTCAAGTGAGAGAACATGTGTGAGTGAACACCTGGCTTCCTCCAGCCCTGCAGGATGCTGCTACCAGAGAGGTCCATCTCTCTCTCAGCCCATCCAGAATACTGAGTCTTGAGCTGCAGGACTAGGGGGCAGGAAGCTACTGGAAGAACGGCAGCTGGGACTCTTGGAGGGCATTAAAGGCACACGAACCCTACTAATTAGGTTGTGGGCTCCAACAAGAAGCCACTGGGGATGCCTCACCCATGGATTCCTCCAATGGGTCCACAAGGACTCCAATGTCCCACATGCCACACAAACACACACACACACACACACACACACACACACACACACACACACTATGCTGTGGTCATCTTTGTGTGTGCTCCCAATGGTAATAAGGGTATTCTTTGGCAGATGGCTACTGAGCACTTGCAGAAAACTGGTCCAAATCTGCGGGCTAGGGAGATACCAGAAACTTAAGCATTAGCAATACCGTTGGGAAAGCAAAGGAGACCCTGCCAGCACCAGGACTAATGCATTGCAAGGTCAAGAGAGAGCATACAAACTTAAGAGTTCTGCCACAGAGGGAGAAAAAAGTGTGGAGCAGTTGTATCCGTAGATCCAAGAAAGCCTAAGAAGCCTCAGCAGAGCTGACAGAAGGCATTTCTCTTCTGAAAGTAAGTCAATAAAAACTACAGGAGATTCGTTTTTCTACATATGAAGACAACAACATGAAACTTTAAGAACAGGAAACATCAAGGAAAACATTACACCACCAAAGGCTGACAATAATTTCCAGTAACCAATCCTGAAGATAAGAGGATCTGTGATTTACCCGGTAAGGAATTCAAAATAGCTGTTGTAAGGAAGCTCAGCAAGTTACAAGAAAACACAGAGAGACAATTCAATGAAATCAAAGCAATACACAGACAAAATGAGAAGTTTAAAAAGGAGAAATTACAAAAAGAACAAAAAAAATTCTGGAGCTGAAAATTACAATGAGTGAAATGGGAAAAAAAAAAAAGCAATATAGAACATCAACAGGAGACTAGCAGAATGAAACAATTACAGTAAAGAATTCGTGAATTAGAAAACAGGACCCTTGAAATTATCTAGTCAGAGGAAAACAAAGAAGGAACAAAAAGGAAAGCCTACCTGATCTATGAGATGCCATCACAAGAAACAATCTGCAAATTATTGGAATCCCAGAAAGAGAAAAGAGGGAAAAGGGAACAGAAAATGTATTTAAAGAAATAATAGGTAAGAATTTGTACACTGTAAACTTATACAATATTACATGTCAATTATATCTCAAGAAAGCTGGAAAATATGATAAATTTCAAAAATTGTTACTAAATTAAAAATATTTAGTAATTATCCTCTTATGTATACAATTCTGTGTGTGTATGTGCATGTTTTACTTTACAAACAACATGGTGTTCTCTCTTAGAAAAATATAGTCCATTCATCTTTAGTGTCAAAAACTATCTTTGGTACTGTTAATTTATTCTCTTTGACATTTATTTACTTCCTTTTCTTATTTTCTTTATCTTTCTTTTTTTCTAGTTTGATCAAATTGCTATTCATTACTCTTTCCACCATTTTTAATTTGGAAGTTCTCTCATTTTCATTTTTTCTAAAATTCCACTGGTGGGTACCTTTCCATCCTTTACAGTCATACAGTCATAATGAAACATGTATTTCTGAACTCCTTTATGGAAATAAGATGCCTATTATTATAACATCTGTTTTTTCTTCCACTGCTCCTGCCCATCCCAATGAGATGAAACTTTCAGATGTTCTTTCTCTTACATGGTCCACAGCACACATACACTTATACAGCACCCCCCATAAATACAACATTTGAGATGCTATTATTCCCCACTCCTATACCCACAGTTCCCATTTTGCTTCAATACTTTAAATTTTTTTTTTGTTTGTCTTAGATAATTCTTGGATTTTCCTTTATAGAATGTCACTTTTATTTTAAAAATCATAATTTATTATTTATATCACACTTTGCTAGTTTATCATTAATCATTTAGATAGAACTGTAAGGACTGCAGTGTTAGCTGCTCATCACCTGCTTTTTCTTTTATCTTCTACCTTAAAAATCTCTATTCTTATTCATTTGCTATTTGACTAAAGCCTTTCCTGAGTACTCTCCAAAATGAAGGTATGGAAGAAAAATTCTCAGAGCTCTTGCATTTCTACAAATTTCTTTTTTTCATGCTGATAGGTAAATAGTATCTCAAGTGGGAGTAATTTTACTAGGTCACAGTCTTTACATTCAGTGGTCCAGAGCTGTAATTCTGAAAATCTTCTAGCTTCCAATGCTGCAGCTGAGAAGTCTTTTGCTTGTCTGAACCTTCCTCTTCTCATTCTCTTCCTTTTCTTCCTACTTCTTCATAAGTAAATCATTTTATTCTCTCTATTAGTTTCTCTTGGAGTTTCAGGAATTTTACTATATCCTAAATAGGTGCATTTTCATCAAGCTTGCCTAGAATTTCATGAACAATTTTGAAATGCAGACTGAAGTTTTTCTTTCCTTCTACGTTGTGCTTAATTTTTGCCTCTTGTCCGTCTATTCCTTGTTTCCTCTCCTGGAACTCTTCTTACTTGTATCTTAGGGTTCCTGAAATATCAAATTTTAAAAATTTGATAACTATTTTTCTAGAAAGCATTTTATGCTATAATTAAATCTTTTATGTGATTGTATACATATACATACATACATGTATATGTATGTATGTATGTATGTGTATTTATATATTTATATATTTATTTATTTTGTGGCTATTGAAGGTGTTGCCTGTCTTCCCCCAAAATTCCAATTTATATTCTGAGTATTCTGCTTATTTTTCCTCTCTCTGCTTATCAGACTCCATAAATGAGTTATATTTCTCTTTGCCTGGTCATAGATGAATTTATCCTTGAGGCTCAGCTCTTGCTGCTAGGGTAGCTTAAGCATTAACAATTCCATATAGGTTGAAGAAACAGCAGCCCCTGCCCTTTGAGTCAATGATATACCAGCTGGCAAATGGCCAACTCCATATTGAGAAATGGTTTCCTCTTCTTCCAACTACAAAAGCTTGTGCTCTCCTCTCTTTTACAGGACTCAGGCAACTTTTTCAGAAATACCTCCATGTCTCTTGCAAGAACACAAATACAGCCCTGCATTTCCTTTTTCTCTCATCCATTGATGTCTTCATGCCATGTGTTACCTGGGAAGAAAAGTCTTGCACCAGCTTCCAGCGCCCTCCAGGCTCTGCCCATCTATGAGCACCAGGAGTACTAGGTCAGAAGTGATATTTGATTGAAGAGGGTTGGGGAGGGTGGACATATTCTCTACTTGCAGAATTAACCACATAAAATCATTCTTACATCAAAAGAGATGCTCCTGTTATTGTTCATCCTGTAGCCATTGATAATAAAAATTGCTATAAGTAATGTTTTATACAGTGTTTTAAAAGTTAAAAGCCTGGTGCCTGGGTGGCTCAGTGGGTTAAGCCGCTGCCTTCGGCTCAGGTCATGATCTCAGGGTCCTGGGATCGAGTCCCCCATCGGGCTCTCTGCTCAGCAGGGAGCCTGCTTCCCTCTATCTCTCTGCCTGCCTCTCCGTCTACTTGTGATCTCTCTCTGTCAAATAAATAAATAAAATCTTTAAAAAAAAAATAAATAAAATAAAATAAAAGTTAAAAGCCTTGGGACTGCCTGGGTCGCTCAGTCAGTCAAAGTGTCCCACTCTTGGTTTCAGCTCAGGTCATGATCTCCGGGTCATAGGATTAAGCCCCAGGCTCCAAGCTCAGCCGGGAGGCTTCCTGAGTATTCTTTCTCTCCCACTTTCTCTGTCCCTCCCCCTGCTCATGATCTCTATCTCTGTCTGAAATAAATAAGTAAAATCTTTTTTAAAAAATGTTGGAAGACTCGATCTGAACCCATGTCTACTTGGGAACTCATTTTCCTCTCCATTTTTACCACTTACTTTTGTGTATCTTTTATTATCTACAATTTTCAACTCCTATTTTCTTATTTTGAGTATATGTTAACTTTATAAATTATTGAATTTATTTAATATTCCAATTTTTCTTATTTCTTCTTTCAGAGGGTTGATCTCTATAAGTCTTTGAGGATATTTCTTTAGACTCTACCCTAATCTAACCTTTTTTGTTCATTGTAAAAATACAGATTTAGATGATTGTTTGTCATTTGTTAAGGCATCAAACATTTACATGATTGGACCTCAAACTGCCTTTTACCATCTCCATTAGCCATTCTAGAGAATAATTCTATTTTAAAATGTGACAACATCTTTGTTAAGAGTCTGGTGAACCATGCATTAAGAGTTACCTCCATGGGCTTATGCTGATACAGATCCACTTACTTGAACTATTTTTGAGAGTTGATTTAAAGCACTGCCCTCCAGTCTGGAGAGAGGAAAATCAGTTTGTGTGCTCATTTGGTTTGGGGACAAAAATCTGACAGCTCTGTCAAAGGTGTGAATATTTTGCAAGCAAGTAACAAATCCTGACAAGTTGGACTTCATCATCCTCTGCAGCCCTGGGTGAGAGTGAAGCCTGTGGTGAGAATGGAGATGAGTCAGAATTAGACATGGAACTTTCTGGAAGACAGGGGAGTCTGGGAATAACTACAGCATTTATATAAATACACACACACACACACACACACACACACACACAGCTCTCTGAGGGTATGTATCATTCAGAAGGCTGGATTTTTGGTGCTTTTCATGTACAAATTATCAAAGAAATTCCAATGTCAGAAGCTTTTTCAACATAACCAGACTGATGCACTTAATCTTATATGAAATCAACAAGCATGCATTTTCTGAGGAAATATGCTGTTTGGAATCCAGGTCAAAACATTGGAAAATACCAAGAAATGTAATACATCCTGTGTTTAGAAGCTGATACTGTTGGGCAACATTTCAAGAGAAGAACTGGTTAAGCCACACACAGTAGGAATAGAATATAAATAGTACAGGGATCCAGAACCTGGAAAGATTAGCAAATTGTGGAATTGACACAGAGACTCCATGATGAAGGTGTAGCTTTGAATTGAATCTTAATAACCGATGGGATTTGGATTTGGATTTGAGGAAAGAAGAAAGAACAGTTACGAAAGCACAGATGCAGAAATAAACATGGTGGGTGTAGTGGATGGCGAGAAATCTTCCCCATTCTGAGCTGACAGAAAAAGTACCTTCAAGAGTTGTGATTTCTTCTAGCTAGAATCAAATAATCCTGAGGTTAGAATGTGGAAGCCCTATCTGGGCATTTTTTGAAGAGAACAGATACTGGGAATCCTGGTGATTCCAATGAGTGGGCAAATGGAGACACTAAAGCTAGAGGTTGGCTTAGAGAAGATGCATAGGGGCAGGGTGGGGTGCGGATGAGGAATGCTGAGGTCTGAGGTACAGGGATATGATAGACATTTGTGTTTTACTTTGATCTTGAAAACCACTTTCAGGGCACCTGGGTGGCTCAGTCAGTTAAACATCTGCCTTTGGCTCAGGTCATGATCCCAGGGTCCTGACATGGAGCCCTGTGTTGGGCTCCCTGCTCAGCGCAGAATCTGTGTCTCCCTCTCTATCTAGTTACCTCTCCCCCTGCTTGTGGATTCTCTCTCCCTCCCTCTCTCTCTCTGTCAAATAAATGAAAAAAATCTTAACTAAAAAAAAAAAAAGAAAGAAAAGCCATTTTTATGTTAGATGTTACAATTTATATTATGTCTTAGCTAATTTTGACATTCTGGGACATTGGATATGAGTTGAAACTTTCTGTTGCGCCAGCGTGGAGGAAAAGGGAAACACATACTACAGAGAAGGAGTGCATGTTTGGTTGTGAAGAAGCATGCGTTTAGAGATGAGTGCTAAGAAAGCAGATTCCAGCCACTGTCCCTGCTACCTGCTGCCTGAAGGGTACTTGCATCCATTCATTCAGTACTTAGCAGGTATTTGACCACTTGCAAGGTCCCAAATTCTGGGGGGAAAATACAACCAGACACTGCTCCTGCCATCATAGAGCACAGGTCCTAACAGTGCCTGGTGGCCTCTGGAGCCACTGAACACAAGCTACTCTTAAAGGGTACACCTTCCCTTAATATTTACCCACTGCTTAGACATTTCTTTTTCTTTTTTTTTTTTTTTTAAAGATTTTATTTATTTATTTGTCAGAGAGAGAGACAGCAAGCACAGGCAGACAGAGTGGCAGGCAGAGTCAGAGGGAGAAGCAGGCTCCCTGCGGAGCAAGGAGCCCGATGTGGGACTCGATCCCAGGACTCTGGGATCATGACCTGAGCCGAAGGCAGCCGCTTAACCAACTGAGCCACCCAGGCGTCCCTGCTTAGACATTTCTAATAATGAGGGGCTTACTTCCCCTGCCTGCTAAGGGCTGACTGACATCAATTTCTGCTTCAGAATAGTAGAAATTGTTAGAGAATTTGTTCTTATGTCAAGATGAAATTTGCCACCTTAGAGCTGTTCCCAAACCAAGGTGAACACCATTCCCCATGAAACATTTCAAAACCACCAATTATAAGTCCCACCTAAGAGCCACAGAATCGGAATCAATAGGAACAAGGCTCAGAAATCTTGATCATAAAAACTCTACAGATGAGGGTCACCTGGGTGGCTCAGTCAGTTAAGCCTGAGGTCTTCAGGCTTCAGGTCAGGTCATGATCTCAGGGCCCTGGGATGGAGACCGGAGTTCAGCTCCCTACTCAGTGGGGAGTCTGCTTCTCTCTCTGCCCCTCCCCCTGCCCTCTCTCTTTCTCTCTCAAATACATAAATAACATCTTGGGGAAAAAAAAAAAAAAGAACTCTACAGATGACTCTGAGGGTCATCCAGGGAAGGGTTGCTGTCACGTATCTCCTTAGTATTGTTTCTTGTTCCATTCCCTGCAATTCCATTAAACCATGAACCAGAGGCTAAGCCATCCTGTACTCCTAGTCCTTCAAATACTTGAAGACAAATGTCTTCTCTAACCTCCTCAAACCCTGCTGCTTCTGTTGTTACCTTGTCCACAGGTTGAAGACATCCACTTGCTTCATCTGTTTTTATTTAATGTGATCATCCACATTCTTCACTACCACCATTATCTTTCATTGAATGGATTCTCTTTTGTCAATATTTGTGGTGCTAATCTGCATCTAAAAATCCAGATTTGTCTAGCCAAATGACCATTTAGTCCCATTGGTCCAGACACAGTGCTTCCATTAATGAAGCTTGTTTCTTGGAGGCACCTAGTTGCTTCCCAATCCCATTAACCCATTCAGAGCTTGGGCCAATGAATCTGCCCCACCAAATATTTTTTGAGTAAGCAGTTATCAAGCCAAGACCGATCCATTGCTGCATTTATACCCTTGATCTTTGAATCTCAATATAAGACTTTATTTACCTTTATACCGACACATTTTATTTTCAGTTAGGATTACTAACTTTCATCTGTCACCAACATATTTGCTTCACATCAATGTTTGGGTCAAATATGAAAAAAGTCCAGAAGTAAACTAGAATTATGGATAATTTGTCAGTTTCTCTTTCTTGAGCTCCCTTCTTAGCAATAAAGCCTAGACTCACTTAAACAGCAAAATAGAGGGGCGCCTGGGTGGCTCAGTGGGTTAAGCCTCTGCCTTCAGCCCAGGTCATGATCTCAGGGTCCTGGGATCGAGCCCCGCATCGGGCTCTCTGCTCAGCAGGGAGCCTGCTTCTGCCCCTCTCTCTCTCTCTGCCTGCTTGGGATCTCTCTCTCTCTCTCCCTGTGTCAAATAAATAAATAAAATCTTTAAAAAAAAAAAACAGCAAAATAGAAAAACGAAGGTCCAGATTAGAATGCTAAATTGATCAGTTCTTTATTATTAATGCTGGTTTACAAACTGTGAAGATATGCAGTACGGAGATCTGGTAGATATTCTGAAGGGTGAATTGTGGTGATTAAACACTATGAACCATGCAACGTGGTTCACATCTCACAGAAAAATTGGTTGCTTCGGGTTAATCAATAAATCCTTTCCACTTAGAAACAAGTGTTATAAATACATAAATTTTAGATAATAAAACAGTGTTTTTTGAAAAATGAATGAATGAAAGAACAAATATAAATGAGCTTAATATCCCTAATACAGAGAGAGAGAGAGATGAAGAAGAGAGGAAGCCAAAGTAATGAAGCAGAGCTGGCCCTTGAACATTTTAAGAAGCAAGGAACTTTCCACCTGCAAGCCTTACATGATTCAAGTGAACACCAAATCTCCATTTCTCATCAGGCTGTTCACACGTATGCACTCGAATGTAGAAGATGTAAGAGAGCAAATCTAATGAGAGTTTCATGGGCAGGCAGTTACATGAATGATAAAAAACTTCTCAAAGTATCTCGACCCAAATTAGAGTGGTGCACGCTTTATAATAAGGGCAATGATAATCAGGATGATTTAGAGCCACTTTAATCAAAGGCTATATTAGAACGTGGATCCCAGAGGTGAGAAGGCAGTGATTAGTTCACTGAACTACCCCCATCCCTAGGCATTCATAGCTCAACTAACACTGAAGGGTTTTAGTGTCTTTGTAAAAAGAATATCCACTTCTGGAATTATTTGGCTTGTGAACAGTAAGGATGGTCTAGTAAAAATAAGGGAAGATCAGGAAGAGAATTTGATGTTTAAATGGAAAAAATGAGTGGGAAGTTGAATGGGAAATAAATATACTTACTTCATAGTTGTGATGGGACAAGGATAATCTAGGTGCCTGCAAATGATTCGTAATGTTTTTGGTCACTTTAGGTTTGATTAAAGCCCCTAGAAATATACATTAGCAAAATAGTCAAGCAGCAAATATATTTTTAAAAATATGATTTAGGAGGCTTTATAAAGCATTCAAAAATCATTTATTTGTATGCTGATGAATTCCAGATTTATATCTCCATGCTTGACTTCTTTCATGAGCTCCAGACTTGATTATTAAGCTCTCCACTTGGATGTCTAAAAGGAAAATCAGACTTACTAGGTCTTAAACACAATTTTTGATTCCTGTTCTCCTCCACAATCATCCTACTCTCCAGTGTTCTCTTTTTAAGCCTCTGGAAATATTCGTATTTCATTTTTCTGGCAAAACCCCAGTTCATCCTTGACCGCCTCATTTCCCTCTTACCCACCCGCCCCCGCCAGTTCAGTCCATCAACAAGTCCTGTATTTCTTCTCCTTTCTCCACTGTTGTTCCATAGCCAGAGTCAACAGCCTCTTTCTCAAGGATGACAACATACCCCTTCCAGCTAGTCCCCATCTTCTGCTCCTTCTAGTTCATTTTCCACATAGATCCAAGAGCCATCCTTTCTAAAATAAAAACAAGATCACACCACTGTCCTGCTCAACTAACTCCAAGTGCTTTCCTGCACACTGGGCAATGGTCTGTAAGGCGTCATGCTATCTGGTACCTGGCCACCTCTTCAACCTCGCCCACTATCCGTCTCTGCTTCACTCAACTGCACTGGTCTCCCAACCTTCTTGCTGTTCTTCACAGTAAGCATGCATCATCTCCTATTAGGACCTTTGTCTTTGCTGTGGTGCTTTCTGCCCGAGCACCATCCCAGGTACCAGCATGGCCCGCTTCCTCATTTCAGTCAAGGCTCTGCCCAAGTACCTCTTCAGAAGTGACACTCTCTTCAAATAACACCCTCTCTCTAGCAACCCCTATTCTTGCTCTTATCTTTAGTTTTCTTCATAGCATAATCATTGTCTGATATTATGTCATGAGGGGAAGAATGGGGAGGGGGGCATGGGCATCAGGATTCCTGAAAGCTCCCCAGATGACTGCGGTGTGCAGCCAAGGTGGAGAGTCTCAGAACTGGAAGGCAAGAGCTAAATACATGGGACATCCAGCCACTAGAATGAAGTTGGAATGTTTACTGCAGACCAGTTTGGTTTGGTGACACTGAAGGAATATCTCAGAACTCCCTTTATCTCCATTGTAGTTTGGATAAATGTTCAAAAACAAAGAAGACGAAGCTCATGTATTGTTTTCTCTTTCGGGAAGTCTCTTTCCTACGGGAGAAGAGCATGGCTGTTAGAGCAGGACCTCTGGAGTCAGACAACCTAGCTTTCTGTCCTGGCTCCAGCGCCAGGGGAAGTGACTTTTCTCTGTGGCTCAGTTTTCTCATCTGTAAAATCAGAATAACAGCATGATTTCACTAATGGAGTTGCTGAGGGAGTAAATGAATTCTGTATAACGGCTACAGCAGTACCTAACACAGAGTAAGGGCTCTGAAAGTATTTCTGTTATCTCTGAGGGAATGGCTCTCAAGCAGAAAATGTACGTGGAAAATTCCTATGGCCAATGATTTTGAAAGTAGCTAGAGGGATGGAGACAGACCATTTTCTTCGACACTCAAGAACAGAGTTGGTTAATGATTAGACCCTATAAAATTTTCCATGTCATGTGCTTTTCCCCACCAGGCAATAGAAAGTAATTAAGAATTATGGGAAGCGGATTCAGTGAGAGGGAAGGCATGCCTTTCTAGGGACAAGCTCCAAACCCTAACGAGGTTATTGGCACAGGTGTCTCTTGCAAATAAATTAATGGGGAGGCAGATCCAATCATTAATCTGTCATCCAAACTTGGTGTTTAGAGTCATTTGGGGAGATGGGGTTTCCTTTGCCCAACCTTGGTGGTGTCTGGAGCAAAGATTAGGAAGCGGAGTGATTTCATTAGGATAACAAGGCTGTTAAAGAACAATCTGGCTCTTTAGATGGTATTTATAAAGCATTTCAAAGAAACTGTATTCTGACAGCTGCTGTCAGTCTCTCACATTGGAACTGTGGTGATTTATTGATACAGCAGGGGAGCTGTTATTACCCTTATTTGTAAAAGTTTTACACATACTAAGAATCCATCTTGACTAGTTGCAAACTTCCCAAAGACAAATACACTTAATCGAATGTGTAAGTTGCCCTAGCATGAGGATTTGAGTGAATAGAATATAATGAATTCTCAATTACATGGTGTCATGTGTAGTTTTGTAAACTGTTTCAAGTCTTTTTTGATAAAAGATAGTAGATAAAATTACGTTCTCAATTATCTATATGTGGGTTGCCTGCCATTTCTTGGCTAGTTTCCTCCAGCTTGAGTTCTTTTCTAGATGCAATGTGAATCATTGGACTATAAAAATGGGCAATTTTTTCAAAAGACGAATGTATAATTATGCAGAAATCAGTGCTCCACAAAATGGACAGTAATTCCCAAGCTAAATATGAGTGATTTTTAATTAATGGTGATCTGTATTTATACAAGGCATTTTGCCCCCCCACTGTAACTAATTGAGATTTGACTATATGTACATCAACTCATGGAGTTCTTTCCTTTCATTCTTGAGTAGTGTAAGATTTTAGAACCTTTAGGACAGCAGTGACTAGACAGGTGGGCTGTCAACAGCAGAGGGCAGGTGGAAACCGTGGCATCATTATTAGGAATAGGCTTATCTCTTCACTCCTGTGTGGTTAGAAGATGGGATTTCCTGAAACATTTTCATCAGTTCTGATGCTGGAGTCCCCGGATCATAGATTTTTCCTGGGCTGGAAGGGATCTTACAAACCATCCAGCCCAGGCTCATTCATTTTACCACTGAGTTAACTGAAACCCCAGCGAGATGAAATGTCATCACATAGTTACTGTTGAGCCAAGACAAGAAAATTACTAAGTGTTAAGTCTTAAATGTTTGTACTCAATTGGTTATGCTGTTACCACTAGTTTCTGTAGTCAGGTAGGTAGGTAGTCAGGGCATTGTCAAAAAACATCTGGTCAAGTCAGGAAAGAGAATTGATGAAGAAGACAAGCAGGACTGATGTGGTGTGAGGTCATTAAAACAAACAAACAAACAAAAATACCTCTTTTTCCCTTGGAATGGGAATGCCAGGATCACTAGGAAGAGGTTGAATATCAGGCGGGGGTAGAGCTACTACATGACTTTTTCCTCAAAAATTAACTAGAATGAGCCAAATTTTATTCATCTCAGCTTAGAACCCTGGGTAGCTCAAAGAAGAAGCTTTTGAAACTTGACAGAGATAAATTTTGGACAACTACAGCAAGTGCTAATTTATATAGTGAGTAATAAATTTTCCTTATACCAAGAGATAGTTTGAAGATGGAGTAGGTTCAAAACCTAGCTACAATAAATTAACATATATACAGGCCATATAGGTTAGTACTGAAAGCTAAGATGTTTCGGGATAGACTTTTCAGGTTTTCATCAGGGAAATGATCCCTGTCTTAAGCAAACTTCTCTTGCCATGGTCAAAGTCTATTGGGTCATAAATCTGGCCATACATTGCCATTATTCTGTGCAAAACTTTGTCTCCACAATTTCCAGTATAAAAGGTATTAAATACGGAGAGCTTGCATTCTACTTTTGGTAGAATGTACCAGGACCCAAGAAATGATACACACATTGTCTTTGTATCTTCTTCTAATTGCCAGCTTTTTGACTACTTCATCAGACATTATTTTTTATGCACCTCTAAAAATTAATAATAGCTCAGTTTCTGAGGTAGACATACCTTGTTGTCACCAACAATATATCCTCAATATATCAATATATCTCTCTCAAATTAATAGAACCTTTATTTTCAGTCATTCATATTGTCACCTTCACTTAAAACTACATTTCCAGCTTCTCGTGGGGTTAATGCTGGTCACCTTGGGTTAAGGAGCAGGGCCATGTGAGACTTCTGGGAAAAGTCTGGAGATAAAGACTTCTGGAGATAAAGTTCTGTTCTTCCTGTCTTCCATCCTGCTGCCTGATTTGTGTCTATGATGACTGTTGCCCATAGCCATCTCTGACAGGAGCACAATGGCCACACCCCAGGGATACTGCAATACTGCTTCTAAAAGAAGGCCCGTCCTGACGACTGGAGCTGCCATGTCACTCCTGGACTGGCCATCTCCAGATAGAATATAACAGAAAAATTAACTATTTCACTCACAGTTTTGGGAGTATCCTCTACCATAGATGAACTTAATCCTAATTAACATAATATTTAATTTTGCTGCTTCTTAGTAGAACTCAGAAAAAATTTTAATTGATTTTTTTTGAGGAAAAATTTGATACTAGTTAAAATAAAAAAACTTAGAATTCATTTCAGGCCTCAGTTATATGCACAATTCCTATCCCCTATTATTTCAGTTAGTCAAAAGTTGACTCTGTTTCCTTTTTCCTAACCATAACTGGTTTCAATCCTAAAGAACACCTCATCCTTGAATGCTAATCTTGTGGTTCTAATGGCAGGCAATTTGGGTAATGAAATTGGCAGAGTATTTGAAATTTAAAATAGAAGTTCCTATTGCTCTCCTGAAAAACAATAAGGCCCTTCAAAGTACTTTCTTGGAATATGAATGAAGAATTAATGTCATCAGAAACATATTAATACTATGTAATTAATAGCAAACTTTTAAAGAAATGTGGCCACACTTTCTATCCATGTTTGACATAGAATGGAAGGAGCTTTTTATTTGGAATCAAAAGTTATAAGTTTTAATCTTGGCTCTGTGAATTACTATCTACATAACCTTGGGGAAATCATTTAATCTTCTTAAGCTTATCCCCCAAATTTAAAAAATGATAATGATAATACTCATTCATATGGTTGATATGAGTATTAAATAATAGAGATGAGAATATTTAGCCCAATGCTTTTCACATGGTAGTTGTTTTATAAATGTCAGTTAATATAACTAATATTAAAAGTTAGTAACTAATATAAATGTCAGTTAATATAATTTAATTAGTGTTGTGTTCATGCTTTGAAGAAGACATGTGCTCATGTCTTTGAAGAAGACATGAATTAGCACTCAAGTTCCATTTAAAAATGCACAAGGTGTCTTTTGTCCATAACGTTGTGGGAGCAATGAGGATGATCACCCTTGCTCTTGAAAATTCAGCTTAAGGAAAAAAAAATCAATGATCATAAGTTGTCCAAGGATACATTGCAGCTAATCTCTTGACCCTTTGGGGTGTAAAACCATCTAATACCAACAACATTCTCATTTTTAGATAAGCTGCAGAACAAATAGAAGGATGCATTTGTGCATTTTACCAAAAGTTTGGTTGAGATCTTTCTGTAACAGAGTATCTTCAAGAAATGTTTGTGCATTTGTCTTACAAAAAGCAACTACAGAGGAAACATAAATTGTGCTCTGTATCAATTCACTTCCACACCTTTAGGTATTTTGTGAGTCTGGCCTTTCAAATGATTTATGACATTGGGGCTAGCAAAATTGCACGACAAAGAACAGAATTTTATGGGTTCAATAAGGATCAGAAGAATTGAATTCAGGATAAGAGTAGTCTGGGGCAGATATGGGAAAAGTAAGGAGTAGGATAGGACGTGTGTTTCTGTCTTAACTGCAGTCATATTCAATACATGGTATTCAATATAGAAATACACATGAGAGAGAGGGAGACAAAAACAAAACTAAAATTAAGATTAAAAAAATTAAGATTGATTTTCCATTCAAAGCACTTCTCTCCCCAATAGGCACCACCATTTTTGCATGACCCATGACCCACCAACATTTTGCATGATCTGAGTAGTCTGCAGCTCTCACCTGTCCTGGCATGAGAGCATGTGTCTCTTACTATGAGTTCAGGTTTTGGTTAAAGAAGTTTAAAGTTCTCACCAATAAGGAATGTACTATAGGGCACCTGGATGGCTCAGTCAGTTAAGTGTCTGTCTTTGGTTCAGGTCATGATCTCAGGGTTCTGGGATTGAGCCCCATGTTGGGCTCCTTGCTCAGTGGGAAGTCTAGGTCTCCCTCTTCTTCTACCCCTCCCCCTGCTCATGCTCTCTCTCTCTCTCTCTCTCTCAAGTAAATAAATAAAATCTTTTTTTAAATGAATGTAACATATTTAAATATTTGGTCATAAACATAGGCAAGCTACCTAAGCGATTTTGGGGGCTCAAGAAAATCTCCCTTGCTTAAGGGAAATACTCGTGTTTCTGTCTGCTGAATTTCCACAATTGGGTGAGGTATGAGGAGAAAGAACACTAATTAATATTATATATATATATATAATACACACACACACACATATGTATGTATGTATATATATATATAGTCTAAGTTAGGAATCTTTACACATATCTTTTTTGATCCTAAAAGAGTTCTATGAAATAAGTCATTTTATTTCAGTTTGGCAAAAAAAGAAAATAAAATGAAGATCAGAAATATTAAGGATCATGAATAAAATCACAAAGCTTATTGGCAATAAGGCCAGTAGTTGAACAAAGCCAGTTATGTCAGACCCTAAAGGTTTTTTAAAAACAAAACAAAGCAGGACAAAACCAACTTTGATGCTTTGCTCCTGGGAGGAAGCCTCAATGTGTTTAACAGCCTGAATGTGGTTATTTTACCTCTCCTTGAGACAGTAGTGGCCGCCTGAGGGTAAATAATGTACATAATCTGGAGAGGCAGGTCAATGTAGTGATTAAAGTATGGAAAACAGCAGAATGATCTGATTCAAATCTCTGCTCTAAAATGTTAACTTTGTAAATCTTTGTTGCCTTGTCCCTGAAATACAGAAGGAATATGACACCTACTTTATCCATTTACCCTAGTGTAGTAGGCACCACCGTTCAAGATGGCCCTGAATGACCTTTACTTCCTGGTATTCAACTTTTGTATAATCCTCTCTCCTTGAATGTGAGCTGGACTTAGTGATTCACTTTTAGCAAAAGTTGTGGGATCTGCTTCTGAGACTAAATTACAAAGACTGGGACATCCATCTCAGGCTCTGACTCATCCTTCTGCTAGCTCACTTATTCTCAGGGAAGCCAAGAGTCATGTTGTGAGCTGCCCTATGGAGAGGCCCATGTGGGGAAGAACTGAGGTCTCTACCAACAGCCAGTAAGGATCTGAGGTCTGCCAACAGCCATGTGAGTGAGCTTGGAAGAAGAGCTCGCCCCACCATTGTCACCTTGAGCACAGACATGTGAGAGGCCCTCTGCCAACATCTTGATTACAAAATTCTAAGAAATCCTGAGCAAAGATATCCAGTAAACATCATCAGGATTACTGACCACAGAAACTGGTTAATAACATGTTTGTTTAAATCTGCTAAATTGGACATAATTTGTTACATAGCAATAGAGAATGATTTTTTTTAATCTAACAGCAAAAACAGAGGTAACAAAAACAAAAATAAGTGGGACTACATGAAACTAAAAACCTCTGCACAGGAAATAACATCATAAAAAAATAAATATATATATGTATATATATATATATATATATAATTAAAAAGAAAAAAGATAAAAAGAAAAGAAAATCATCAATAAAATGAAAAGGGAACCTATCAAATAGGAAAAGTGTGAATCATATATCTGATAAGGGGCTCATACCCAAAGTATAGAAGAATTCACAAAACTAGATAGCAAAAAAGCCAAACAATCTAATTAAAAAATGAGCAGAGGATCTGAATAAACATTTTTTTAAAGAAGACATAAAGATGGACAATAGGTACATTAAAAATGCTCATCATCACTAATGATCAAGGAAATGCAAGTCAAAACCCCAATGAGATATTACTTCATACCCAGAATGCCTATTACCAAAGACAAGAGATAATAAGTGTTGACGAGGAGGTGGAGGAAAGGGAACCCTTGTGCATTGTTGGTGCAAATGTAAGTTGGTGCAGCCGCTGTGGAAAACAATATAAAGCTTCCTCCTAAAGTTAAAAATAAAACTACTGTATGATCTAGCAATTCCATGTCTGAGAATTTACCCAAAGAAAACAAAAGCACAAATTTGAAAAAATATATTCAACCCCATGTTCTTTGCACCAGTATTTACAGTAACCTAGACATGGAAAAAACCAAGGTGTCCACTGATGAATGAATAGCAAAGAAAATCTCTCTCTCTCTCTCTTTCACACACACACACACACACACATGCACGCACACACAGTGGAATGTTACTCAGCCATGAAAAAGAATGAAACCTTGTCATTTGCAGAACATAGATGAAACTGTGAGATGTTATGCTAAGTGAAATATCAGACAGAAAAAGATAAGATACTCTATTTGCTCACCTACATGTGGAATTAGAATATTAAAAAAGGGGGCACCTGGGTGGCTCAGTTAGTTAAATATCCATCTCTTGATTTCAGCTCAGGTCATGATCGTAGGGTTGTGAAATTGAGCCCCATGCCAGGCTCTATGCTGGGTCTGGAGCCTGCTTAAGATTCTCTTTCTATCCTTCTGCCCCCCAACCTCCTTATGTGTGCCTTCTCTCTAAAAACAAACAAAAATACTCAACAAAACAACAACCCCCCCCCCAACATTTCCCTAAGTCTCCCACACAAAAAAACCCTGAGCTCATAGAGTTGGAGAACAGTTGAGTGGTTGCCAAAGGCAGAGAGTGGGGGTTGGCAAATGGGTCAAGGGAGATACAAGGTACAAATTTCTAGTTATACAATGAGTAAGTCCTGAGGATGTAATGAAGAGCATGGTGACTGTAGTTAATATTATATTGCATAGTTGAAAGTGGCTAAGAGAGTGGATCTTGAAGTTTCTCACTAAAAAAAAAAAAATGTGTAACGATGTACAGTGATAGATGTTAACTGGACTAGTTTGATGATGATTTTGCAATGCATACAAATATTGAATCATTATGTTGTATTCCTGAAACTAATATACTACTATATGTCTATTATACCCCAATAAAAAATAGGAAATGAATACAGTTGAGAATAAAAACAAATGATATAACGCATCTGGTATAACGTGACTCCCTTAAAGAAGAAAAAATCATAGTTTTAATCACTTAAAAAGTCACTTATGGAGGAAAGAGTGGAGGAAGAAGCAGATACAGTGCTGAAAGACAACCTTTTTCTACATCAAAGTATTTCCTATAGCTTGCTATGACATTAGGAAACCATATCTTTACTTTTGACAGCTCACTACCCGACGCCCCCATAATTGGGAAAGGAAAATTGACTCAACAATAATTATAATAATAAATGGCAAAATTCACTTGAGCTTTTGCCTATCAGTCATATGTCACATTTGTCACTGGGCTTCTAGACAGTGATGTGACCAGTGTCTTAGATCAATGGACAGATGACGAGAATATGAATGATCATAACCACAAATGTCAACTTTATCCCTTTAAATGCACTCAGTGTCCTGTAGATAACCTAAAGGTCACATCGATAGTCGCCACCTGCTATGTCTCTCGTTCCAAACACTATCAGACGACATGGCGTTTCTGGAGCAGGGAGAGTAGTTGAACGCAACAGCAGCCTGACATTTGATAATGGATCAGGGCACATCATTGTCCTGTTAAGCAATGGCATTTCTTCTCTGTCTTTGAAAGACAGACGAGGGCAGTCTTCTGGCTTCCCTCCCTCAGAGGGGCAGTGGTGCTCCTCCAGTCAGGTGAGTCTTTCCGTTATAGATAGGAGCTGACCAAGTAAGTACATCTTCCCCTGAAGCCAAAGAGCTTGTGATATTTTGTGTTAGAGGTTCTGAGCAATGCAATATCCCCCCAGCTACCAAAGGCAAAAACCAAACCTCATTATTTCCCACTATGGAATGGGGAAAAGTCTGAATTAGTGAAAAGCCTACATTTATAGTACGCTTTAAAAGAAATTCAGTTTAGTGCTTTTTAATACACATAGCAACTTCAACTAATTGCCAAAATAAAGTTTGCTCCCTCTGGCTTTAATGAACAGATTAACAGGACTAGCATTAGCAACACCATTTGCATAAAATTAATTTGCTAAAGCCCTTAAAAATAGTGTTCAAAGTGGCTTAAACATGCTCACTGACTATTTACACTATTAATTTGCTAAGCAAACCCTTCTTTTTAAGTAGGACAAAAGTGAATCATCAGTCCAGCTAAAGTTGAATTACCATGAAATCCTAAAGCAAGTGAAGTCTAGATTAATACATTTTCCCATACAAGGGTGGTAAAAAAGCACGTTTATGAGGTTAACATCCAGTAAACTGATACAGCAAATATTTTGTTAGCCACTAGAACAACAAGAAAAAGTAGATAGTTTTGAAGCTGATTTGGCCCTCCCTTAGCTATAAATGCCTATTTTCCTAGACTGATTTCTAATTGAAAATGAAGTTTTTTAGGGCACCTGGTGCCTCGGTGGGTTAAAGCCTCTGCCTTTGGCTTAGGGTCCTGGAATTGGGCTCTCTGTTCAGCAGGGGGTCTGCTTCCCCCTCTCTCTGCCTGCCTCTCTACCTGCTTGTGATCTCCGTCTGTCAAATAAATAAGTAAAATCTTTTAAAAATATTAAGAGAAAATGAAGTTTCTTTATGATTGAATTCTACTCAGTGAATATTATGGGTTAGAACTGTAGAACTATGTCGAAAAGTTTATTGAAAGATGGCGAATGGAAGAATGCAAGTATAAACCTAATTATACATTTTCTTTAACTAGGATGGAAGTTCTTCACCTGTATTCTTAAAAATTATGATTACATGGGGGACGCCTGGGTGGCTCAGTTGGTTAAGCAGCTGCCTTCAGCTCAGGTCATGATCCCAGCCTTCTGGGATCGAGTCCCACATCGGGCTCCTTGCTCAGCAGGGAGCCTGCTTCTCCCTCTGCCTCTGCCTGCCATTCTGTCTGCCTGCGCTCTCCCTCTCTCTCTCTGACAAATAAATAAAATCTTTAAAAAAAAAATTATGATTACATGGAATAATTTATTGTTTAAATGCTGATAGTACTCTCCAAATTACTCCTTAAATTCAAGGAATCCCAATTAATATATCAAGAAAGTCTGTAAAATATTTGATAAGTTAACTTAGAGCCCATTTGAAGAAATGAAAATGCAAAAGGAAAACATATAATTTTTTTTAAGCAAAATACTTCAGAAGTAAGGGCAACAACTTCTCCTACCAGATCTCAGAAAATATTTTAAAAACTTAGTAATAAAAACACCATGGTATTGGTAGAGTAAAAAATAGATCAAACACCAGGGCAAACTTAGAAACAGACTCATATGTGCATGGGAATGTCTTACATGATTATGGTGCAATTTAAGGTCAATGTTGAAAGAGTGTCTCAATGAATTATGTTGGAAGATTGATTGCCTATTTAAAAAATAAAAAGATCACTATCTCACAGGATTCACAAAAACAAATTACAAATGGATTAAAGAGTTAAGGTTAAAAATACAATTTAGAAGTAAGAGGTAACTATAGGAGGGGAATCTACAGAAGACAATCTTCAACAAAACAAAATATAAGAGCAGTAAAGGTGGGAAAAAATGAATAAACTTGACTAAATCAAAATTTAAAACTCTTGTGTCACAAAAAACCTAAAGCCAGGCAAACATACTTATAATGTATTAGAATAAAGAGTAATAATATCCAAAATATATAAAGAATTTATATGAAGCATTATCAAAAAACAAATAACTCAATATAATTGAGTCTAACCCTAAACTTAACAGATAACATACAGAGAAAGAAATTACAAATAACACAAACACAAGAACATATATGCTCAACCTCACCCGGGGGCAGGGAGATTAAAATGAAAATAATCATTAAATACCATTTTTTCCCACTCATTAAATTGTTTAAAAAAATTACACAATGGTAAATGTAGGGGTATATTTGTTCATTTTCAGTTGGTGCAAGAAATAGAGCTTTTTTAGAGGATAAACTGAAAGTATATTTTAAAATTAAATTTCAATAAACCTTCAACAGTACCAACTCTTTTTTTTCTAGAGCAATACTAATACATTTATACTAGGAACTATGTGGAAAGATGCCTTCGGAGCACTTAAATAATAATAAGATATTAGGATTTACTAAATGTCAGTAAAAGAATGGATGCATAAATTGTGGCTCCTCTAGGAATTTTTATCATATATGCAATATTGTAATTTCAATATTGTAATATTGTAATCCATTGAAATGTTACTTGTTATAGAAGACCAGAAACACCATATATGTGCATTCATTGGGAGAACATAGGATAAATTTTTACATCTGTATGAAAATATCATGCAACTGTGTAAAAGAATGAGATGGACCCCTGTGTGCTAAAACTGAATTACAGATACATTGTCAATGAAAGAAGCAAAATTCAGAGGGTGTAGTGCTTACTTCCAGTTTTCAAAAATATTATATATAATTTTTAAATAATAACCTATATTGTATGTTATATATAATATACCTACATACTATACACCCATATACACATATATTTAACACAAAAGGAAGTATACTACAAATATAAAGCTATATAAAAACACATCATGTCCATTTTTGTGTATATATGAACTTATATGCATTTAAATATATTTTTTTACTATATATTCATAGAATGCCTTTGAAAGTCTACACACAGAACTGATAGGAACCACCATAAAGCAATCAGGAGTTTGCAGTGGAGGAAGACTTAATTTCTATCAAATACTTTAGTACTATCTGAATTTTCTAACATATTCATATACTAGTTTTTCAAATAAAACTAGTCACAAATAAAAACTGTAATACTTTCTACATATTGTGTACATTTTAATAAACTATACACAGATAAAAAGAATGAGAGAAATCTGTGTAGTGACAGAAATATGTACACAATACATTGTTAACAGTAAAAGCATGCTGAGTAACAATGCACCAGTTCAATACTATTGATGTTAAAAGAAATAAACAGGCTTATGTGTGTGTTTGTACAAATGTATATAGTTCTGTAAAAAGAAGGTTTTCTTTAAATTTTTTAAGGATTTTACTTATTTATTCGAGGGAAAGTGAGAGTGCATGATGTGGGGAGCAGACAGGGAGGGACAAGCAGACTCTACACTGAGTGTGGAGCCCCAGGTGGGGCTCCATCTCACAACCCTGAGACCATGACTTGAGCCTAAACCAAGAGTTGGAGCTTAAAAAGAAAGTGTCCACGTGTCCCTTAAAAAGAAGTTTCAAAGTGAATGTATATTAAATAAAAATGTGCACATACAAACATTTGGAATTGCATTGGATGATCTAGAATAACTCAGTCGCTTACTAATGGTGGTAGTGTAAGGGCTTATTTAGCCAGAGCAGCTCCATCCTGACCCTTCCCTCCCACCCCCCTTCAGGGAACTTACTTAAAAACAAGTCCAGGGGGGCTCCTGGGTGGCTCAGTGGGTTAAACCTCTGCCTTCGGCCCAAGTCATGATCTAAGGGTCCTGGGATTGAGCCCCGCATCTGGGTCTCTGCTCAGCAGGGAGCCTGCTTCCCCCTCTCTCTCTGCCTGCCTCTCTGCCTACTTGTGGTCTCTCTCTCTCTGTCCAATAAAAGTAAATAAAATCTTTAAAAAAAAAAAACAAGTGCCGGAAACCAGTCCCAGGTAACAAAGCCCAAATACAAGGGTGGGTCAGGCCAGGTGGAGGTATCCACTTGGTGGGGGCGCATACTGTCTCCCTACCTACCAAGGAGGAGTATGGGCCCTGCCCTTTGGGTGCCCTTTGGGCGCCAATTCTGACCAAGGTGATAGGCTAGTTCAAATATCTATTATAGGGTAAACTGTAATTCAATTGGTCACTTATGGTGACCTAGCAGGACTGTGCAACTTTCTCCGTGTTACAATCTCATTGTCACCTGTGCGTGGCCAGGCCCAACCACATGGCCTTTGCCCTTAAAAACTAGTCTGTAAAGAAGAGAGGGGTCGCCTCTTTGCAAGAGACGGCCCTGGCCGGTCAGTGTGATTCTCGATGCTTGGCGCAAAATAAAGCTTTGCTTGACCTTCGCTTTGTATCAGTCTCGCTCCTTTGTCCATGGATCCAACAGTAGCCTCTGCAAATGGGTGTTACTGGGGTGAAGGCAAAGAGATGAACTCTGTATCATGGATTATTTTTATTATTTTTTTTTTACAATGAGAATATGTTCAGGATTACTCTGGTAATTACGTTTTAAAATTAAAAAATGGCTAAAATACGGTATTAATTATTTGTCTAATTTTTATACTTGTCTAATTTAATACTTGTCTAAGTATTAAGATGTTTACCTAAAGCTCCCTTGGGAAAAACTAAATTTCTTAATAACCATGGAGTTTTAAACCAGCCTATTAGCAACTCTGTAACTTGCTGCCTTTATGTAGTAAGCATTTAACTGACTTAAAAACAGTAATTTAACTGATTTAAATGCCCAACTTTGCAAAGAGCCCAGAAATTCTAAACCTTCTAAACCATCTGAGTTATTCACTGTCTCAAAAGCTAGGCTTATTAATTTCTTCCTTAAGGAAGAGACTAACCCTATATCATATGTAGTTTCCTAGATGAAATGTAACAGCCTCCCAGGGTATAAAACTCAAATGCTTTCCATGTTGCCTTATTTGGCTCATTTAGGATTCATTGAAAGGAAAGTAGAATCTATTCTTAAGTATGATTTTGCTGGTAGATGAACCTGAGCTGAAAACTTGATGTAATTAATGAGAGAGCAGTTCAGATGCCCAGCTCTCTCTCCCTTTTCCTCTCCCTCTCCCTGTGCCATATCCCACTGAAGCCATAGGAACTCAGATTTCTCTTAGAATCCACTTCTTGCAGAAGCCACATAAACCAACTCTTATTGTATGTTGCTCTGAGTCTGAGCTCCTTTCCTTAGCATGATTCATCTGAAATTCTTGTAGAGCAATTTCTCCTTTTTATAACAGAGTAGTATTCTATTGTATGGATATACCGCAGCTTATTTATCCACCTACTAGATGATGAGCAATTGTGTTGATTTTTCGCTGCTGTGAATGGAGCCACTATGAACATTCAAATGCATGTTTTCATGTAGACTTATGTCTCTATTTATTTTGGTAAAATACATAGGAGGGGACTTGTTGAGTCAAAAAGGTAGCATATGTTTAATTTTATATTAAACTGCCAAATTACTTTCCAATGCAGCTGTACCATTTGCATCCCACCAGCAATGGATGAGAACTCCAGTAGTGATACTGGATCACCAGCACTTGGTATTGCCCAGTCTTCTAAAAATTATAATCATCTTAATAGCTGGTTAGTGATATTTTACTGGGTTTTAATCTCCATTTTCCCTAGTGACTAATGACATTAAGCATCTCTTCATGTGTTTTCAATTTTATTCTTGAATTTAAAATATTCTCAGAGGACCCTCAAGTATATGTTTCTCAACTATAGGAGTGAACTGAGGGGTTTTGTGTGGTCTCAGATGTCAACCCATAATGCTAATTAACCAGTGTGTAAGTCTCATGCATCTTTATACCCCTAGCATCTAACACTGGGGCCAACCATTCAATTAGCCCATTGCTTCAGTGACCAGGTTAATTTGTGTTCCCTATACTTCCCCATAAATATGCTGATTGTTGTCTACTGCACATGATCATCTTGAAGGTGTGGGCTACTCTCTGATATGGCTGAATATCTGTAACCGTCCACCTGAGTAGAATGTTTATAGAGAGTCAGTCCTGTCTGTTTCCAAAGCTGTATTACACAAGTTGTACTTGATATTGTAAACATCAATTAGCTAAATATTATGAAAGCTGATTAAATATTAGTGAGAAAAAGAGTTCTTCTTAAGAAAATGAATTCACTCTTTGGAAAACGTAATAAAGGCAAATCACTAAAAAATGTAGTAGAATAAAAAGGAGGAAAGATAACGCTGAGTTTTCTACACTCGGATTGCATCACAAGTGTCTAAGTTTTTGTAGGAATTTTAATGGAAGCTAAGTCTTGAGGAGTGCATTATGGGTATGATTTATGCTGGAAAGACAATACTGAACAGTGAACTGATACCCAAAAAAAGGTTTAAAATGATAATATAAAGTTAACTTATTAGTATCCAATTACAAATGTTAAACATGTTTGCAATAGATATTTGAAAAAAAAAAGTAATAAGAATGAATGTACATCAATAGCCTTATCATCCAAACAGTAAACATTATCATCCAAACATTATCCAAACATTAAACCTCAGTTAGCATTTTGAAGCATTTGTTATTACAGTTATAAATACTAACATATAAAATAATATGTACATATGATATAAATCATATGTACATATTATGCTGTAGTTGTTTACTTAACATTAATATATGTTTTTCATATTGTTAAAAGTTCACAAAATTATAATTTTAATGCTTTCCTAATATTTTATCATGTAACTCTATTGTCATTTCCTTAACCTAGTGTCAGACAGGAAATTTCCATTTTTTGACATTAGTAATCCCTGTAAATTATGATTTTTTGAAATATTTTGGAGTATATCTTTAAGACAGATTCTCTGAAGTGGAATTAGGAGATTATTGGCAAAGAATTTAACTAAATAAGAGTTATTTCTGATTATAAAAATAATGCAGATCTTTACAGAAAACTTGGAAAAGCATAGAAAAATATGAAGAAAGACAACACAGTGATAATATTATAATTGATATATTTTCTAATACTTTTTCATCATTTTAAAATAAAATTAAGATTATATTTTGTATATAAATGTAGTTTTGTAGACTGTTTTAATCCAGCTTCAAATTATAAGCAGTTTTTCATATTATTAAATTTACTTGGCAGTAACTTTTAACTATATGCATTTTAATATTTTTATGAATGTATCATTGTTCATTTAAGCACTCTCTTATGGATGGACATTTAAGAGGGTATTTCTATTTTTAAAATTCTAGATAACAACCAAAAGAACATCTTTATCAGTATCACATGATTTTTTAGGTTACCTTCCTTGAAGTAAAATAACCAGGGAAAGGCTCTTAGTATTTTTCCATATGTTGCCACATTATATTGCAGAAAGAAAAAATTAATATACTCTCACCAACAGCCAGCATATGACTGAACATCTGTAAAATGCAAATGGTAACCAGACTAATATAGAAAACTAGTCACACCTGAAACTACTTATGCAAATGACCTAATTCCTTGGTGATGCCCCCCAGGTGCATGGATTTACAACAGGAGCCTCTTAGGAAACTGTTCTTTAGTATCTAAAAAGTCAGTTTATGTCGCCATTGTGTCCAGGATGCTTTGGAAAACAATGCAAACAGCACAGGGTTCCTCCACAGAGGTATTTATCATTTCATTCCATCTATCATTACAGACTATCTTGGTAAACCTTCTGGCTGAGGTTTGAAGGCCCCGGTAGGTCATTGTCATATACCTGTAGGATTCTCTGACTGCTTCAATATTGATTTATCCATTTTGGAATTCCTTGCCATTGATTTATTATTATAGATGTGGCCTATACATCTTCTTGGTTTCCAGCTTCTGTCTATAAAAGGTGGCTGGAAGGCCTATTTCACTATCATGTGTTTTATAGCTCACTGACATTCATTTACTGAGTCTTATTTATCCAATGTTAGTATTAATGCTAATGAGTGCTGTAAGACTGGCCTTGGTCTTGGTACATTTTTGGCTCTGCTAAGTACAATATATAAATGATAATAAGATATAATTATCAAACTTGCACAGAAGTGAGAACATTGTAAGCAATATGGGTTCTGTGTCACTTAAAAATAAAGGAAGAACAGGAATAGAAATTGATGCATACGAGAGAAAAATGGAATACATTTCTCAAAACCACTTGCCATGAGAAACATTACAAATTTTCTTTGCTAAGATAATGGGAAATGTGGTGTAAGGAATGGGGGCCAGAGGAGGACATTATGACAGAGGGTCCACAGATTGTAACTCGTTTATATTGCATCCAGCTAAAGACTTGGTGCTATCACACATTGTACCAGGCATGAAGGAGCAGTACCACTCTCAGATTTAGTTAACAGGTTCTTGTTCTGTCCACACCCCATGCTGGGTGAGGGGTCTGTAGGACCACTGCGAGTTCATGCTCTTCCCCCTAGACCATGCTCCAAGTACCGAGGACCCTAGAAATTTATGCCCAAATGGTCTCTAGTCAAATTTCAGGACCTGCACAGGCTTTCTTCTCAGGTCAAACCTCCTGAGTATAAATTGCACTACTGATGTCCTCACCCCTGCTCCCAAGAGATGGTGTTTGTAGAGGAGTCATGCATAGAGCTTGGGTGTAGGGTTGTGCTTGCATGTGCTCCTGAAGTCATTCACAGTGAAAATCTGAGCGGTAATTGGAAAGAAGGGGGAGAGACCACAGGCTAGGGTCAGGGCCTAGGGCCAGCTTTTTCTATATTTCCAAGATCTGTTTGGAATTTTAAAAAGCCTGAGAATGCTACATGTTGAAATTTTCTTTCCACGTTGTTATAAGAGATATTTGTGAAAAAGAATAGAATATATTATTTTAAATAATCTTGGGCTGATTCATAACCCTTTTATTAATTGATTTTTAAATATTTAGACATGCTATATGAGCTTCCATTTGTATTCTTGCTTCTGGCCCAACAGATGTTAAGAGAGGGTTACTGCAAATCATGCAATGAGTCAGAGCAGTGGTTCTCAGACTTCACTGTGCTTTAAGGTCACCGGGGATACCTGTTAAAAATATAATTCCAGACCCCAAATCTCCAGACATTCAGGTTCAACTGGCCTGAGTTGAGGCTTAGGAAAGTGCATTTTTACTAATTTCCCAAATGGTTTTAGTATAGATGGTCCAATGACCACTCTCAGAGAGTCAGAGCTCCTTGGTGGAGTTAATAATTTCATTGACAAAACACACCCAAGAGAAATTGCCAAAGAGAAATTTTGAAGCACTATCTGAGAAAAGTAAAAAATCAACTTTTATACAAAACCAGAATTAAAAAATCTAAAGTAATGTTGTCCCCTACAAAGTAGTTCCCTTGGAGGTTAGACACTTATCCTAAGCAGACAGCTATTGCTCAAAACATTTTGACACTGATTTTTTTAAATTGCCTTTGGAGGTGGATTATGAGCCACATCAGAAAGCCAATCTCATTATTTCACATCACAGTTTGCATTTGACAAAAAACAGCATTACCCAGAAGGATGATGCATATTATTTAGCAGATTTAGTTCCTGTGTTTTCCAAGTCAAATATGTAATAAAAGAGGATCTATTATATAAGCACACCTGTTTATTTCAGTCTCTTTCTAAAACTATACTAAAGTGACAATGAAAAAAGAAAAAGGGCATAAATCTCTAACGACAAAGAAAGTCAGAGAGAAGTTTCAGGAGGAAACAGAAATGAATGCTTTGGAAACTGGAAAATGGTTGGAGACGCGGCCATTGACTTAGCAGACCCCAGCAAGCTGAAACTTGAACCCATCACTATAATAGCTAAGAGACAGGCTGATTTTACCTGAGAATCTTGTCTCATGAATTAGAGGCCAAAAGTACCTCACAGTCAGGAGTGTCAAGTGGGGTAACAAAAAAGATTTGTTGAAAATTTCCTTAAGGTATAATTAGATCCCTTTCCCTAGAAAGGGATCTAGGGATCCTATCCAGGCAGCAACACTTCCTCAAGTCCAGAAAAAGACATGAGGGCCATTCTCTGGAATGTCTACCCAAGAGACTGTATTCTGGAACACTAGTCTGCAAGGCAAGGATGGGAGTCCTTACTAAAATTAGGCTCCCATCTTGATAATCAAAATGCAGACTTAGACCCATCAGGTAGGAGATTGAGGAATATGAACAATCCAAGAGAAAAGGGAAAAATAAAAGAAAAAAAGATTCTGTAATTGAGGAGCCCCCAGTGAAATGGCCTAGTCTACTAGATTCCAAGTCACCCAATAGGGCTTGCAGTGAGCTTCCTTCCTGGTGATTTATTCTGAAATATAAACAGTTAAGTGATCACTGGACATGTGAGTAAAGTCTTTACCAGGAAAGGCAGAGGCTAATAACAAGGAAAGTGGAGAGAAAAGAGGAAATGCAGGGAACTAATAAAAACTGTAAAACAGAGGGTGCCTGGGTGGTTCAGTCATTAAGCATTTGCCTTCAGCTCAGGTCATGATCCCAGAGTCCTGGGACTGAGTCCCACATCAGGCTCCTTCCTCAGTGGGAAGCCTGTTTCTCCTTCTCCCTCTGTCCTCCAGCTCCTCCCTTGTGTGTGCACCCTCTCTCTCTCTCAAATAAGTAAATAAAATATTTTTAAATCCTGTAAAACAGATGAAAAAACTTTTTAAATCCTGTAGTTAATATCCTCAGAAAGAGAATATATTGAAACCATACACACACATACACACACAATTAGGATGCTATCAAAAGAAGAACCACTCCTGTAAATATGAGAGAAGTTTAAAAAGCAGACCTTCCAGGTAGCTTACTTAGGTGGTATGTCCCAAGACAGGAGTATACTTGTTGTTTAAAGTCTCTCTGAGCCAAGCAAGTGGACATGTTGTTCAATGTGTTCATCTGAAGTTTATAGGTGGCATACAAAGGTAGGTGGCTTGTCAGTAATCACCAAGGAAGTTAGTGAAGATAGAAAAGAAGGCTAAGGACTGAGTTCTGGGATATACCAATTTAAAAGGGCTGGGAAATGGAGAACTAGTAAATGAGTTTGCAAAGAAGTGACCAGAGAGGGCAGCAGAAGAAAAAATATCCTGGAAGCCAAGTAAAGAAAGAATAGTGACCAACTCTGTCAAATGCAGCTGATTTTCCAGTGAGATGGGTTTAAGATTGAGCATTGGAATTTAACAATTTGAGCTCTGATGGTCCTGCTGATTCAAAGCACAATGAATTTCTTAAATGATCCATACCAAGGCATGGAACCATATACTGCAGTACTCTTGGGTGAAGAGATCTTAAAACCTTCCAGAAAGACAAATAAACAAGCTAGAACAAAATATAGGTGAAGTACAGAGGATTGGGAGTTAGGATGTCGTAAGTCTTCTCAATAGTAACACTGGAAACTAGAAAACAGATGAGGAATGTCTTCAAAATTCTACAAGGCAGTGATTTCCAGACTGGAATTTTATTCCTAGCTAAACTATCAATCAAGTGTAAGAGTAAATAAGCATATATTAGACATGCAGGTTCTGAAAAAATTTTTACCTCCCATGTACCATTTTCTCAGGAAACTATTAAAATATGTGGTATATAAAAACTAAACGAAGAAAAAAGAAGGCATGGAATCTAGAAGGCAATAGATTGGACAAGAGGGATTTCTAGGATGACAGTAAAGAACTACCAGCAGTACCAACTGAGAAGTAGCCTGGAGAGCTAATAGCACAGACTACTGTGGGAAAAAAATGAAATACAACATAGACCCAAAAGTGTAATTGTTATAAAATGCCTTAGCCAAAAATAATAGTTTAACTATTTTGGAAAGATACAAGGAGAGCGGGTATGTTGATAAGTTGGGTTAGTGGAGAAGTAGAGTTAAGGGGCATATGGGGTATCGGAGAAGTCAGTGTATTCATTCCCATAGCAGGTCATAAGTACCTAAAATTGAAAAACTAAGAAACCATATCATTTAGAAATATGAAAAGTGTATGGTAGGGGGGAGAAGAAACATTTAGGAAGATTGAAAGTGGTTGCCTCAAAGAGGCAGGCATTGAGAGTGGAGATAAATGTGATCTCAAATATTTATTAAATGTTTTCTGTCTTCCAGATGCTATTATAATACTTAGCCTTCAAGAGGAAGATAGACATAACTCCTGCCCCTCTCGGGTTACTGTCTAATTTATGTTGCATTGCTTACTGATCTACTTCATACATATATATTAAGGAATATTGGATATGAAGAGGTCACACAGAGATGGTGGGATTTGGTAGGAGACAATCTTGGAGGCAGTTATGGATGGATTTCTTGATTGGTTGATCAGCTGGTTGGTTAATTGAGGAATACTTTTGCACAGGCTTAAGAGAAAAAAGGAAGTGTAGGAGTCAAAGAAGTTATAAGCAAAATAAGTTGAGAGTAAATAATATAGATATAAATAATAAGGACATGTAGGGAAATGTTGAAGGGTCAAGTGGCAGATAGAATAAGAAAGAGGACTTGGGATGTAGGTGATGAGCTGCTCAGATTTAGAAAGAGAGGTGCTTCAGCAGGAAAATCTCCAAACTGAGGCCATATTTGAGGCTACTAAATCTAGAAAGCTGAAGATGTTTAAAGTGGGTGTGGAGAGTGGACAGTTCTATTAGGCAGAAAGACCAAAAAGGTTGTCGGCTCCATAGCAAAGACACACAGTGGCAGGGATCTGGATTAAAGCTGTGTTGGGTAAATTGAGGGAAAGATAAAATTCATGGTTAATGGACATTAGTAGGTTTTTGGCTTTTGAGCAATCATCCTTTATGTTCACTCCTTATTATGAGTATTTTGATCTCTCTTTTGAGGGAACCTCCTATTGTATATGGTTTTGATTGGTGAATGTCCATCACTCTCTCTCCTGCTATGGGCTCTAAAGAGGCCAGGTTCTCCCTCTGGATCCCACTGGATAGTAGGAATGGGAGGAGAGGATGGGGCATGGGACTTCAGTCTGACAAATGGGACGTTGAACCCTAAATAGTAGCAAAAGAACGTAGAGTGAATTGAAGGTGAATTACTGCAGTGGCAGTAGAGTGAAGGGGAACAGACATAACTGTTCCTCTGCTTAGGTCCCAGCCCCCTTGCCTCTTGCTTGCTCTTGTAAGTCATCCATCACTTCTTGGGCCCTCTATACCCTTCCTTCCTTCCTTCCTTCCATTCTTCCCTTCTTTCTTTCTTTCTTTTACAGAGAGAGATCACAAGTAGGCAAAGAGGCAGGCAGAGAGAGAGGAAGGAGGCTCCCTGCCGAGCAGAGAGCCTGATGAGGGCCTCTAACCCAGGACCCTGGGATCATGACCTGAGCCGAAGGCAGAGGCTTAAACCACTGAGCTACCCAGGCACCCCCTCTTCACCCTTTCAATTGATTCCTATTTTGAACAATATTCCCAGATTCCTTTTCTGGTGACTGATGTATCAGGAGAGAGCATAGATTGGTCAGAGCAGCTAACTGGATGGGAGAGAGTAAGGACAACTTGGGGAAATGTGAAATGTGAAATGGACAGAGATGGAAAAAATAGAGGCAGAATTTATTTGGAGAAAGATAATACTTTGGTATCTTTCAGGCCTGAATTCAATACCCTTTGAGCAGCTGGGGAAGGAGGACTTGCAGCAGCAAGATTATTAGATGAAGAGGTACATTTGGAAGCGATCTCATGTGTGACAACATTCAAGAACAGATGTGATCATGTGGAAGAGATTACAGAGGAGGAAAGGTAGAGTCCCATGATACAAGCCTTTCCAGTGAGATTCAACACATAGAAAGATAGATTTATATTAGGGAGGAAGAAGTAAGGAATCAAAGAGAATTGATGCTTATCTAATTTTAATACTCTGTTTTTATAAATGTTGAACTTCTTGTGAAGGCTCGGTGTCCTAGATAATACCATTTACCTTGATGCAAGGAAAGATGACTTCAGATGGTTCTAATCAGCTTAAACAATAAAGGACGTATTACCTTAGGGCAAGAAAACCATAGTTAGGGCAATATTCATGAGGGGTATGTCAGGGCTTCAGCTCTGCTTGTCTGGGATGCCACTGGGTCTGTCCTCTATGTGTTGGATCAGACCTCGAGCTGACTCCCTTCAGAGTGGCAAGAAAGTCACACCAGTTCTAGATGTGACAAGGAGCAGCAAAGGGCCATTCTTCATCCTGGCCACTAACAGTAAGGAAGCATTCCCCAGAAGGAAGCACTCCCTACTCTACTTTCCTTCATGTCACATTGGCCAAACTGAGTCACATTCTCATGCCTTCACCACAATTGACTTGGACCATTCAAAAGGGCCCCTGTGGGGCTGGGGCCAGCCTGCCTACCCCACACGGCTAGGCAAAGGAATCATAGTGTAGATCCCTAAACAAAAAAAAATTGTGGACACAATGAGGCTAATAGGACAAGAGCTGCTATCAGAAGGCAGTGATGAAGAATGAAGTCATTGTATCAACATTGCCTGCTCCGGGGTGTTAGGCTAATGTTGTACCTGAAAATCCAATAATTAATTTAGCTTAGTGTTTCATTCCAAGCAATTTTTAGGATATATTGTACATTTTCGTGAAATTTAAAAAGATTCATCATTACACACTTCCTTACCGGAACAATTCCTAAAACGTTGCTTTCAGCCACTGCTCATTTCTAAGTTTCTTTTTCTTCTGTCTCTCTCCTTGCCTACTAAAGCTTTTCAAAATTCACGTGTAGTGCAGAAGCTAAACCCTGCTGAGCTCCTATTTTGTCCACCACCATTCCACCAAAGCCAGTGATTTGTAGGCAGAGGGTTGGACTTGACAATGGCTGCGGGGTCAGGAGTAATTAAAAAATGTCAATGGTCAAGGAGGTGGAAATCAGTTCAGGCCCAACTGAAGCATTTAGCTATTTTACTGCTGCATCCTTTTAGGCCTTTTCGGCTTATAAATATTAATTTAAAGACTACCAACAAGGACAGTAAACGGATTTAGGCATAAAACTTCCTGTCAGGGGTGATTTATATCCAATAAAAGGAGAGCAGGATAGAGAAAGCTTGCTTCGCTAAGTTTATGATAGACAGTGAAATAGTACCATCAAAATAAAAAGGCTTTCGTCTGTCGTCGGCTGTGTGGGTGTCTCCCTTCTTAATAAGCAGCATGCTAGAATTGTATTGTTTGCTTTTATCAGTGCCTTGCACTGTTGAGGAAAAGTTCTACCGCATTGCTAATTGAACTTGTACAGATTTATAGGCTCAAGGCCTGTGCATGAGAGAGATTATTAGGACTTAAAAGATAATAACGCCAGCAAGAAAATTAAAACTGCTTTCACCACTTATATTTCAATAGTGCATAACTTCTACCCTTTAGACATCCGGCGATGGACTGAGAATTTGTTTGAAAGGAGATCTGTCTTAGAGCCCATGCGGGAGTGATTCAGGACAGAGAACTCTGTCGCCATCTTACCTCGCAGGCAGCCCAGGGCATGATGTTTCAGTAAAACTGCTTTCTGGGTAAAAGGTCAACAACTTAAGACTTCCGGGTGATCGCCATGAGAAGCCATTTCCCCATGACTCTTTTGTATGTCTGTCCATCTGCAAGCAGATGGATGCTCTGCCTTTGCTCCTGGCTGCCTTTTCCTGGTGTCTGCACAGCAAACAGCCTTGGAATAAAGTAATAGGGTCTCCATCAGGAGCAAAGCGCAGGTTTGAAGCTCAGATTTCTTTTCCCCTAACATAACCTACCATGAGCACAGGTGCTGCTTATCCTTCTTCATACCGCCTTGTAGAAACTGGGATTTGGGAAAGGGTGCACATGCCAATAATCTGGTCACAGCTTTTGTCATAAGTAATACATCCCTTATCTTTGACCCACGTGTCTTCTGTCTTCTGCCAGCAGATAGAAGCAGTCTAGCTTCTTAGTTTACAGATAGGGAAAATCTCACACCCTTCACAATCTGTAAAAGGCAATAGTAATGTGGACTTAGAAAAGTAATTTGTCTAATTTTTTGAAGAAAGAGGAACCCAACACCTACCTTAAACCATAAAGTCATTATTTCCCCAAATTTCCTCATCTAAGAGTGTGCTATTTTCCATCGTCTGCAAGCAATGTGAAGCTAAGATAATGATGTTGTTAGAGAGTGTTATTGGGGAACTCTTCTTGAATCCCTGGGAGAAAATTCTTCTCTTTTAATTAAAAGATCAGGTGACTAATTAATGTCCCTTCCAGCTCTTAAATTCACAAGTTTATGCAAATACTAAGAAATATTTATGATAAATAGAAATGCCAACAGACTACTGTATATAAAAATATAGAAAGATGTGCTTACGTAGAAATGTATACCTTTTCACACAATTGCCTGAAATGTATGGACTTTCTAGCTAGTTAGACCTAAGGTCTTCAGCAATGACTTCTTCCTCTCTCTTTATTTCTTTGCTTACTGTTACAAAGCACTGCTAAAATGTTAGTAGATGGAAGAGCAACAAGAAATAAAATAATCCATGTTCTCAATCTAGCTGACTACCTAGGAACAAGAAAGATGTACACACATGGGCTAAATGAGTGAAGGAGAAAGACAAAGGTAGAAGGTAGAAGTGCCACATAAGGGCTCCATATGGGCATGGCTGGCCTCAGGATTTTAAATGGGGAGATCCATATTTCAAATAATGGGACATATTACCCAAAAATTCTACTCCGGTGTCTGGTCGGTGTGGTGGAATGAGTTCCAACATCAATGAAATTCTCTCTTTGTGTCAAGACAATTAGAAAAAATAGATTTGTAGATGGCTAATTTTTTGCCTATTAGAAGTCATCAAATACTATTAGTTTAACTCTTACAATTTTCAACATCAATACACTTTACATTTTTAAAAACTATTGCTGACTTGGTTTGTTATAAAAATACAACTTTAGTCTTGTTTCTCACAGTCTTGCAATCTAACTTTGGCTTTGTCCTGAAATCCAGTGGGGTTATTAGGATTTAAGATATTCAGCCCATCAAGAACTTTTTATTGTTTAATGGCTAATTACCTGGCCCCATTAAAAAAGCTGGAGATCTCACTAAGGAATATATGAACCTTCCTGCCCATTCTCCATTTGTCCCCAGGTAAATACAGTGACATTTCCCCCCTTTCCTTTACTGCCCTCACCCCCAGATTGTGCTGCTGAAGGAAGGATAATGCCTTTGGCCAAGTTTTCTCCCATTCCCATCTTCAGAGATCAGCAGATTGTTCCTTTCAGATCATTAAGGGAAGAAATAAGCTGAACATTGTCTTTTTTAAATGGACAAGGATGGGATTTACATCAGAAGTGGGAGACTGAGAAAGCCCATGATAAAAAATGTTGAGGTTGCCTGCAGTTCCACACGGAGATCACTCCAAGATTTAAAAATAATGGGGATAGATGTGTGCAAGCCTTCCTGAATGAAGATATACATTTTCTAAAGAGAACAGTATGGTTGAACAAAGCTTTGATGATGGAATTAACATGAAACAAAGGCCCTCTGAGGAAGATCAGTCTGAAAAGAAATGAAGAATACATAAAACTTTGTTTAATTTATGGAATTTATATGCTGCTGACCAGTAAGTAGCAAGTTCCATTCCCTTGGTCCTCACTATCACTCATGTATTACTTGTCAGTAAATGTGACGCACTCAGAACATAACAGCTACGGTAATATTTCTGTTCCCACTGCAGCTTTACTACACCCATGAAACTCTGTAATCTTTAAATTCCCTCACTGTTAACATCTGCTGAAACATTATTGGTCCCAGCATAGCCAAGCTGCTCTGAAATTACATTTAGCAGAGTAGTTAATGCTAACAGTATAATTCTCAACGCAACCGTGTTTGAAAAGAGCTTTATAACCGGTGCGATGATTGTGCCTCCTTTAGCTTTTATTTCTTTCATATCTGTTTCGTATCCCAATCGCATAGGCTTGGAGTGTGTCATTTGAAGAGGATATTTCATGTGCAGTGTTCAGTATACACCATACTGCATTCTTATTTTTAAAATTCCATAGCCAAAATTCACCGTTAACAAAATGAAATTCCATTGCAAGATATGATTAGAAGCAGTTAGCGGTTTCAAGTAGGAAATTAATCAAGTTTTTGTAAAACGAAGATTCCTATCCCCTGTTAGGGTGCTTTGCATGCTTAAAATCCAAACGGTCCTATACACAAACGAAATAAACAGCTTGCTTACGGCTCTTGTTAATGAAGATACCTTCATTCTATAATCATAAAGAAGTTACCATGGTTTTCAAAAAAACTTTTGCCCTGAAGGAGTCTTTGTTAAAAACCCAATAATCAACGTTTCACAGACATTACTTTAAAATTAATATTAAAATTTAAAGTAATACTGAATATTACTTTAACATTAATAAATAATAGTACCAATATATCTCATATCAACATACTTTATTAACATAATTATTTATATTTAGTATTATAGAATGTGATGTTTAAACTTTGTTAAATGTGGGCATTTATCTGATCTAACAAATGCTATGCTAAATATTACAGATTATAGTACATAAAACAGGCATGGTAAATATTACAGATTTCTCTTTGTCAGAAAATTCTCTTCCCCAAGATTAGGATATTAAATTTTCATTGAATTTCACCATTGTAAAAATATGTATTACTAATTTGATATTAAGCAAAGTCAGATCAGATTTGTTAAATTCTAATCTTTTTGAGGGCTGAAAATACATATTACTAACGAAGTGTAGAGAGCAGTATTTTTAACCAGTTAGTTAAACATTGAACATAAAAAAGAAGAAAGCCTGTGCTCTAGATTGTTCACCCCGTTAACTTTAATAAGGCTTTACAGTACTTTTCTCAAATGAACAAGATATTTGTCAGGTCAATGCTATAAATATATTACAGCCTAAGATTATAATTACATAAAATGTATTCCTAATGTATGTTGCTTCTTGAATATGTCTATATTTGTGTCATATGTAATACTCTGTTGCGATCAGAGGGCAGATTATGTTCTTAGCTATCTCTGCAAGACCTACACCAGGATACTAGCGGGATTAAGTCTTTCCTAATAAAAACGTGTTGGATTTATCTCTCCCTCTGTCTCCCACCCCCAGGAATCCTCATCCTCTCGGGATTTCTTTATTCCCCATGCCAAGAGCAGTTACAGCCATTATTCAGAAACCCTCTGGCCAGAAAAGCTTTGCTTTGCACTAGTGCCCTCTACTTGCTGGCCAGACTCTTTGCTTGGGTCCCCTAATCCCTCTTCATTCAGTCTCTGTTTGGCCAGATTTCTGGGTGTCTGCTGCTATAAGTGCCTATAGTCTAGACTGATGGCTTGTGTGTGATCTGAGAAGGTATTCCGTCTTCAAGCAGCAAATGCTTGCCAATTTCTGCTTGCCAAGTACTGACCTTTAGAATTGCTACTTGCCCAACTGTGCTCTATGTCCAGATTCTAGATCCAGATTCTGATTTTGCTCTGATCGTTGGCTTTCCACTCCGAGCCTAAAACGCTTTCATGACAGTTTTTATTTTGCTGTTCCATTTCTTATTTTTAGCTTTCCAGATTCAAACCTCTTTCCTTGCATCAACTTTCCATGAGATCAAAATATTATTTCTTTTATGGTATTTGGTTGCCTTACAATGGTATACACTAAAATCTATAACAAAAGCTCTATCCAGAGAGAAGCAAAACAAAAAGAAAATTCTTAAGTTTTAAAACATTCGCCAAGTAATTTACCAGACAATGCAAAGCATTCTATCATCATTGAATGTTTACCTTTATTATACTCATCTCCTAACCTTGTACGAGAATATGCATGTAGGAAATCTTATATTTGAGATCTAAGCGGTACCTGATTAATGAACAGCAGTAAATTATAACTTGCCAGCTGGTTTTCCAACATTCAACTGTAATAATAATTTGACTTCATATCTCCTTTTTCTCCTTCCCTTTTCTCATCATTACCATAAAACTAGAAGCATATGGAATGATATTTATTAAGGCAAGGTGAAATCTGTGGAAAATAGTTAGAAAAAGGAGACAGAAGGTTATTTAAAACCATTATCTTGGGGTACAGGTATGTGCCTGTGTGCTTGAAAGGGGGGGGAGGAGAAATTTCTCCCTGTTTCTTTTTCATCTTCTTCAAGGCTTGTCATCCACAGTGCATGAAGAAGGGGCTCTATCAAGGGACATAAAGAGACACAGTAGAAAAATTATCACTGCCCTCAGCTGCTGCTTTCTTCTTTAAAATTCTTTCCCAGCCTCTCGACCCCGTGGGTGGGCTTAGGGAGCCCTGTTTGTGTGTCCCCTGGTTTCTGCTGATTGGACTGGAGGCAAATATGTGAACCCGAGGGGAACGAATAGCTTCACTGAGCACAAACCAATAGGATTTTGCTGTTTGTTTATTTTTCACCCCCTTCCCGTTCCCTTTCTCCAATTAAGATACACAGAAGCTGAAAGTAAAATGTCATTGAGGGTCCACCTAGAACAAACCAGAACACAGTAGGTTAAATAAGCAGAAACCAGAGGCCTGCAGAAGAAATTAGTCAGTAGAGAAAATAATGACACAGAAAAACAGAAAGAAGCAGAGATAATAGACCACAGAACTCTAGAGAAAAAGATGGATGTAGTAGCTCTGGAGCAATTTTCCAGTTCCTCGAAGTGTAGCTTTGTCTCCTCCACAGTAACATGGGTTTCCATGGGTTTCTCCTCCATCTCTAAAATTACCTTCTCCATGCTTTGTCCTTGAGCTTCTGTAGGTGAATTTCTGTTTCTTACAGCCAAATGAGCATTGAAAAAGATGATGGACGGTTACATTCTTTCTTGAAGGAGCACACACTCCAAGACAGATATCCATGAGCTGAAGGGGCATATCCCCAGTATCGGTTCTAAACAAACACCGACGAACAGTGATGCTGTGAATCATAGGCTTTTTATTTTACCATCAGCGCTGTACACCTCTGAGTGTTTATTAAACTTTTTTGTAACTTCTTTTTTTTTAAGATTTTATTTATTTATTTGACACTGAGGAAGAGAGATCACAAGTGGGCAGAGAGGCAGGCAGAGAGAGAAGGGGAAGCAGGCTCCCTTCTGAGCGGAGAGCCTAATGCAAGTCTCGATCCCAGGACCCTGAGATCCTGACCCGAGCTGAAGGCAGAGGCTTAATCCACTGAGCTACCCAGGTGCCCCACTTTTTTGTAATTTCTTTAGAGTTACAGAAAAAAAAAAATCCATCTGAAAAAGGTATCAATTGCCTATATACAAATAGTAGAGAGAACAATAAATTATTAATATTTAATACTTCATACACATTACTGTTCATAATGTTACACTAAATGAGGTTAAAATCAATGGTCAACATCAAATGTCGACATGGAGTAAACAGTATGACCTGTAGAAAGATACGTAATCCCAAGCAACAAAATTAAACCTGAAATTTCATTTTGCATGGTCTTGAAGGCGATTCTCTCATTATAATCAGCAGACTTCAGAGAGAAGACTTGATTATTTTCGAGAGCACTGTTTTCTGATAAATCATATTTTAATATTATTTGTATGTGTATTTTTCACATTTTTCCCTCCATATTTACTTGGGGAAGAAGTGCTTAGCTAGTCCCCTGGGACACCTAACTGAAGTTTTAATTTACATGCTTGAAAAAAATAACATGAAATTATTAGGTAACATAAAATGTTTTAGTGATACTAATATAACACAATACATAAATTTGAAACACTGAGAAATCAGTATTGAACTAGGAATCACATGGCCTTGGTTTTAGTCCCAATTCTATCTACTTCATTACTTATGTTGTCCTGGGCATATTTCTATCTTTATCTGAGCTTTTTTCCTCAGCCATGTTAAGGCACCAGAACACCTACTCTAAGGGCATCTTATCAAAATCAGACATTTGAATGCTAAAGAGCTTTATAAATCACATGTCTTGGATTATTATAATGTTAGCAGTGACAACAAATAGATGTATATTGTATCTTTTGGCCAGATTTGAAGTTTCCTTCATGTTAAATGTTTTGCCCTGGAGGAGGTAATTTTAAAGATGGAGCCATTTTGCTCAATGATTAGTCAAAGCATCTGTTGAACAGAAGAAAGTATTTAGAAGTCGGGGTGGTGAGAAAAGGCTAGATTCTTGATATAAAAGAGAGTTAAAAGATTTATGAAAGAACAAATATGGGATATGAAAAAAAGGAACCCAGACTTCTCAAAAATAGTTGGCAGTCACTCCTTCAATGACCATTTCAACTCAACCTCTAATAAATAAAATGCTGCCACAAATCCTATTTGCTAATTTAACAAATATTTACAGAATACCAACTTTGTATTCAGTACTTTGCTAACCCTTGAGTTTAAATCAGAAAATAAACCAAGGGTCCCAGCAGCTGAGAATGTAAATCTCACTGGATGAGACAAACAGTCTAGTACAGTACAGTGAAAGATAACTGTATTTTTTTAAGGATTTATTTATTTATTTTAGAGAGAGACAGAGGGATGGAGGGGAGCAGACTCTCTCTCCCAGAGGGAGAGGGAGAGAGAGTCTCAAGCAGACTCCATGTTGAGTGTGGAGTTGGATGCAGGACGATCCCACAACCCTGAGACCACTACCCCAGCCAAAACCAAGTCAGAAGCTCCACTGACTGCACACACACACACACACACACACACACACACACACACACACACCGGCACACCAAGATAACCACAAGATAATGCACACAAGAGAGGCACCGAGCACAACTGTTTCCCACAGGAAAGTAACAGCAAAAGGAGAAAGGTGTGGTAGCCAGAGGTGACATGGGAGAGCATTCCATGGGAAGGAATCATGTGTATTCCCTTAAGATATGCCGTTTGTTCTGCTTTTTAATGAAATTTATATGCAGTATGTGGAAAACAATATAAGCAGCTTAAATGTAGTATGGTCTTGACCTTCTCTTGAGGTGTTTAAGGAATTCTGAAATAGAGATTATTGTGGGGTTCCTGATAAAGTCTTCAGAATTTAGTGTTGAGAAGAGTGTTGAAAGATGGGCAGGAATTGAGTTGGTGGAGAGGAAGGACAGAGGGGCAGGCATATTGCTCCATAATCTTTCCCCAGTAGGCTCTGTACATATATACACATATGTATATAAGTATATATGTACATATATACATTTTTTTCACTTCTCAAGTATATTGTAAGATTTTTGTAAGCAAAAGTCATACGCTTTTCTTTTACATCCTTTATCATTTCTAAGGCTTGGCTATTCACAGAATATTAAAATTTTTTTCTCAGTGTTTGATTTTTTTGTGTGCATTTTAAGTCTGAGAGTTAGGAATTAGAAATTCTTGGCTTTGTTTTTTTATACAGCAAAAGTCCAAAAATTTAGAAAATTCTGAAGGTACATCATCTGAGGCTTACTCACTGGCCCCCAAAGCAAGTAGCTATGATAACTTTGAGTAGTTATCTTGGTAGAGTAGTGATATTTGAACATTTTTACTTATTCACTAGATTAATTGATAAATTTTTTGGATGTATGTCCTTATCAAACCTTATGAGTGAGTCTACCTCTTCATGATGCAGTTAGGAAATAAAATATTGAATTGTAATGTGACTGTCTCAAAGTATTATTTTACTTGTAACCCATTCATGGTTTATTATGGCTTAAAGCAATAGTAATGATGGAATTAGTGACCGAAGTGTCACTATATAAATATACATAATATCAATATACATAATATCACTAAATAAAGTATGTGATCTTGATAATAATCAAAAGTTAGAACAAATAGAACAATTTAAATAAGGCAAAAAAGAAATGGATTTAATATAGGATTATCATTATATACATGAATATTTGAATATACTGTTAATATGTTTTATTGATAACTTTCAGACTAAGCCACAAACACAATAGGAGTTTTATTCATTTGTTTTTATCAATACAATACCATAACTTAGAATTTGCTTAACAAAATGTCTACAAAGGATTTCTTCAATTATAAATTAATATGAACACAAAGGTAAGCATTTTATAAAATCTTAAACTAATACCTATATTTTGTCAATAGTTGCTGGTTTATAAAGACACTATACTGAATTCAGCATAGTAGTGGTAGTGAATATTCTTTGAATACACATGCTTCTTAAATTGAAAGCAGGATATATAATATATTATACACTATCTCAAGTGATTTTGTAGTTCAAAATCTAAACCGCTTTTCATTCAACCATTTTAATACATTAAAGGTACTGGAAGACATTAGAATTTAAAGTCTGAGCTTTATTTTGTCATCTATAAAATAAGAACAGTAACCGTACATTGTAAATCCATGATAGGATTAAATAAAATAATTTATACAAGATGCCGTGATTAAGATTAAATAATTTATATAAAATGCCTGTTTCCTATGAGAGTGCAGTAATGACCTGTTAATATTTTTAATAAAAGCTAATATATTGGCAAAACTGTGGAAACAGTGACTAGATCAGTGGGTGCCAGGGTTTTGGACAAAGGGAGGGATGAACAGGTGGGGAAGAGGAGATGTGTAGGGCAGGGAAACTGTTCCTGTATGATACTATCGTGGGGGATACACGTCACCATACATCTGTCAAAACACATAGAATGCACAGTACTAAGAGAGAGCCCTGACCCTGACGTGGGTTATGGGCTTTGGTTGATAATGATGTATGTTGATGTTTGTCCAACCATTGTCTAGATGTGACACCCTGAGATGTACGGGATGTCCCTGGTAGGAAAGACCTGGGGCTAGGGATGTATGTGGGAACTCTCCACTCAGTTGTGCTGTGAACTCAGCCTGCTCTGAAAAAATAAAGTCCATTTTTTAGAAAAGATCGTCCCCCCTTCCGCAAAAACGAAGGTGAACAGAACATTTACTACATTAAAGAGTATATTCTAAGTGCTTTATAGATATGATTTAATCCTCAGGTCAACCTTATGAGGAAGCTAAAGCCCGGAGTAGATGGGTAACCTCACACAGCTAATATGGAGCCTGGATTCAAACCACTAAACTCTACTGCTTATGAATTGAAACCAGTTTCAGAGAATAATGCATAAGAACATTAAATCACAAAAGCAATGGTGATATTAAGAATAACTGACTTAGATCCATAGAGTAATATCTGAAGTTCCCCACATTTGATAATTCTCCATAGTCCAGTCTAATTAAAAATCAGTTATTGGAATTATTATGAATAATGTACCCAAGATGGTTGGATTCAGATAGGAAGGGCTGTCCAGCCTTCCGTTTGGGGGAATCACTGTGAAAAGTACAAGGAAATTTGAAAACCGCTTCTCGAAACAGTATTTTTGTCAGGATTGTAAAGTTCGGTATGTGCACGAATGCCTACATGTGACTACTCTGTTGGACTGAGAATGATTTCTTGCCATTTTACCAATGAGGATATTGAGGCTTTTGCAGATTCAGTAACTCACATTGACTAGAATCTTCTATGGATCAAGACAGAGTATAAATAAAATAGCTAAGTAATTCCTGGAAGGTTACCCAGATAGCAACTGCAGGCGCTGTGTTTCAGACCCAGAGTTCTCCTGGGAAGTTCTCTTTGTTAGACTGATCACCATGGGCTCTAAAGTTTTGCAGACAGAACTGTTGTACATGGACTGTCCCTCTTCCAGGTGTCATTACCTCCAATATGAAATTAAAAGACTGAAAGAAATCATTCTCAGTCCAACAGAGTAGTCACATGAGGCATTCGTGCATATACCGAACTTTACAAAAATTTGAAGATATGGGGGATTTCTGTTCCAACAAAGCAAACCCATAGAACTTGGCCATTACAAATCCTTCCTACTGACAGCCCTCATTTTGCCTGCTTCGTTGGCTTGCATCTATCTTCTCACTCTCTCCATCCCTTCTCAGACTCTTCTGCTATTTTTTTTTTAGTCACCGTATTTGCCCTTTTAATGCAAAGTGATTTAGTTCTTCTTAACCTCCGCCCAGTTCTACTCAGGGTCTCATAGACAGAGCCTTGGCCAACGCTTTGAAATATGTATATAAGGCATCTCTTCTAACTCAGGTCTAAGCCAAAGTTTCCTCCGGTTTCTAGCCAGTGGCGATGGCTATTTCTCCAGTTACATATTCATCGAGATGTTTTCCAAACAATGGAGAAAAGCAGTCTAGTAAGTTCATTCTAATTGTCTTTTATACTCCAGTTGTGAATGTTTTAAAGAGTGTGTTTTAGGCTGAGAAAAGCACTTTCTAGAGAATATTCGGGGGAAAAACAATTAAAATTAAGTGGAAAGTTAAAGAACCGTTCTCTGTGTGTACTAAAACATGTCACTCTGGGGCACATTTTAGGGACCCATTAATACATGCCGCAGGTGGTTGGATGCATCAAGTTTTAATTCCAAGGCAAATGCTAATGGAACACCAAAATATGCCCTGTTGGCTCCTAATGCTGAATTTCGGTGTGATGATATCTGCAATGACACCTAAATTAAATGAGAAGCTGAAGCTTACAAAGCACTGCAATTTGTTGATTACATATGTTGAATTTCATGGTCAAAATCTATTGTTTCACATGGAGTAATAAAAATGGGCTCAGATTAAAATAATCTAATGACACGCATCATATCCTGCCTCCCTACTAAATAATACCTAACAAAATTGAACAGGAAGACTATGAAGGGATAGTCCCTTTCTCAACTTTGAAGAAAATCTTTTAAAATATTTGACTCTCTCTTACCTAAGTGAGCAAAACATATACAATTCAGCAAGTAACCACATTAAGCCAACCACGAAAAGAAATCATTTTAAAAGATGATATCTGATTAGTTTTATTAAAAATCAACATACTAACTTTTAGAAATGGATTCTTATCCCAATTAAAAGGTAATCTTTGCTTTAGTCATAAACAAAACTAAAATGTGAATGTAAACCATAAATATAAAAGAAGAAAATATCTAAGACCTATTTTTTTCACTTGAAGTGGCATCCGTAAGATGGTAACAGTAAAGAGAAGGCACTCAAATATTTATTAAATGAAAAAATGATCAGTTAAAAAATATTGATATTAAATGTTTTATTAAGGATGAGTATGTACAGAATCATTTTTTTCTTATCAATAGACATTTATTTTGTATTCCCTATTTATAAGCACTCTGTCAAGTTGAAAACAGAATTATGGGACCTGGTTTCTCTCCTCAAGGAACTTAGAATCTTATTTGTAAGAAAAATGCAGAGACCTAGCATCTTTAGAATTTCTTTGACTACAGCAGGTAATTTGCAGTAAATGCTACCCAAAAAAGCATGAATACTGACTGCCCTCTGGATGTGTTCATTTCTGTCCATCTGGAAAAATAATGACCATAGACATCTGGCTTTCTACCAACAGTAAGTTCCACATATGTGTCTATGGCAGGTGAATTTTGTGCTGTGGAAAGACACAGTTACAACAGTGAAAACCACACTGCTCCTGGTCTGCTCAAAGCTCCAATGGTAACCTCTTCAAGGCCCATTTTGGAGATCTTCTCTCCTCTTTCTGAGAAATTCCCTTCACTCCATGTCTCCCACCAGCCAGCGCCTACTGGCTGAGGATTCCTAGATTTTCATTTTCATTTTCATTTTTAAAACAGACTTCTCCCCAAACTCCAGATCTAAACAATCTGCTTCCTCTTCCCTATTTTACTCTGATCTTTCCCTTAGAGAAGAAACTGTATCATGGTGGGGAAGAACAAGCAGATGAGAAGGTTTTCCCAGCCTAATTATATTGGTGGTGTACGGAAAAGCATTTCTTTTCTTTTCTTTCTTTTAAATTATTTTATTTATTTTTGGGAGAGTACAGGAGGGGGGACAAGTGGACTCCATCCTGAGCACGAGTCTGACACAGGACTTGATCTCAGGACCTTGAGATCATGATCTGATCCAAAACCAAGAGTCAGAAGCTTAACTGACTGAGCCACCCAGGTGCCCTGAAAGGCAGTTATTTTAAATGGACAGTAATTTGGGGGTCACTTGTGGATTTGGGTTATTCATGTTATCTCTAAGTATAAATTATTTTTATTTGATGTTTACTACACTTTTTATGTCTTAATTTGACTTAAAGTCAGTCACTTAGTGAAGTTGCCTTGGGACAAAATACAGAACCTAAACATAATAATCAAATACAAATAGAGTTAAGACAAAAATAGCATAGAGATAAAATACTGCGTTTAACAGTAAGTTCTGTCAGTGAAGATGATTTTTAATAAAGAGAGAGAGTTCATGATATTTAGGGTCTAATGAGAGGGGTCAGAAGTCAGTAGAGCTTCCGTGGGCACCATACAATCCCATCCAACGGGCACGTGATGTGAGCTGCTCAGTGTATTTTTCTAATCAGGATTTTGAATGGGATGAACAAGAGCATTTCCATTTTAAGGTTGTTGATTTTTTCCTAATTCACTGATTAAATAAAGGTTCTTCAGGAGAAGAAAAGTTGTCAATTATCACTCTCACTTCTATTTCATTTTTCCATTATTATGTCATTCCCATTACTGACAGAATCCTCAATTGTAGATTCATTCATTCAAAAGGTATTTATTTTGAGTAAACTCTCAGAAAGGAAGGAAGGAAAGAAGGGGGCAGGCAGACATGGAAAGCCAAACAGAAAATTTTCCCTGCATTTAAGAATCCCAATCAAGTTGGTAAATGATCTCTGTTCTTCCTTCAGTGGTTAAGATCTGCTTGACCCTTGTCTCTGTATTGTTATAACCTTCAGAGCTAGGAAAAATAACTGCTCTTTTTGAGAATTTTGGAATAGCTGTGCCTTTAGTCAGAGAAGATTTAAAAAGACCTATTTGTTGTTCAAGGGTAGCATATGCAGTTGGGATGGCTGCTGGTTTTGCTCAGACTTCATACCTCGTTGGACCCGAGAATGGAGTTTTTGTCTTATTTCTCATCCAGTGACTTTTGCTTTATGTTCAGTAATTCCCACTTTGCCCAGAGTTGTGGTTCTGACTGCTCTGTAATCCATCCCAGTGTTGGAGCACTGCCCAGCCCCAAACTTGACTGCAGATCACCAGCTCCCATTGCCCGACCTTCTACTGGCTTTCTGTCTGTTGATTGCTCATCTCCCTGGTCTTGACCTCAGCAAAGCCCATCCACTTTCCTAACAAACCTTTTTTGCCCTAGTTGCCTGTCCCTGGAACTGACCAGAGTGACACCCTCTCCCGGGTCTCTCTACTCTGAGGGTATGTCAAGCCCAGCCTTCCTTTAGTTGGGGGGGAAGGCAAATAGTCCTCCAAACCACTTAAGGGAAACATCAGATCAGACCGGTTGCTGGAGCTGTGCACATCTCGTGTTGTAGAGAGATGACTGGTTCCCTGCAAGAGGAGACCTTTGAAATTCCCAATTTAGTTCTTCATTTTCCAGAGCTCTCTGCCTGCCTTGAATTCCCAAAGTTCTGGTCCTGGTATCTTGCGGCCACCGTAAGTGTGTGGAAAGGGGTGATTGAGAGAAAAATGGGTGACAACCCGAAAGAAACCATCTGACAAAGCTGAAGACCACTTGCTCCTCCAAAACAGCTTGAATCTCCCTGCCTGGGCTGCCAAGGGAGGGATGTGATTAATGGAGAGATGTCACAGAGATAATTCTTCTAGCTAGAAAGAGTGGGGAATGATTTTTTTTTTTTTTTTTTTTTTAAGAATTATTAGACATTGAGTGGAAGGAAAGCAAGAAAAAGGAGCTTGTCTTCGTTGTAAAGGTGCCAGGAAGAAATAGTTGAGCCACCAGCAGCCCAAGAAGCAACCCCACCCCACCTGCCCCGCTCCTCACCTACCCCTTGCGGCTCCTCTGGTGTGGCTGCGAGCTACCTCCCGTTATAAATAGCAGCACAGATGTTGACAGAAAAATGCTCCCTTAATTACCATACAAACTGCTTTACTTGAGTGAACCGTTTAAAGCAGCCTCCAAAGGAAGTTCACTCAAGCAATTCCGTAGATTACAGCTAATGAACAATATTTCCTCGCACCTATTTAGTGCTCATTAAAATGTAAAAGCCTTTCATTTTAAACAGACGCACAATAAATAATTCCCCTCTCCCTCCCGGTCTCTGAGCGCTTGGGATCAAAGCAGGGAGGAGAGGGAGCTGAAGGGGCAGGGCTGGCCTGAGGGCGGGGGCAGGAAGCGAGGCCGCGGGCAGGGGAGGCGGGGGAGGGGCCGGGAACGGGGAGCTCTCGTGGAGAGCTGGGGCTCATTAGTATCCCGGGAAGCCACAGCTTGTCTGGTCGGAGCGATGTTTGTGTTTGGAGTTCAACAGACAGATCCCGGGACCCACTCATCCAGCACAGGCAGCCAGCCATGAACCAGAACAGCAGACAAAAGCTACCACAGGCAACACGGGGAGGCTGAGAGGGGCCAACTCAGGATAGAGCTGGGGGTGGGGAGAGCCCTTCCAAAGTGATAAATTAGAAGTGCCATGTTTCTTTGGACCGTCCAGTGTTGATTGTTTTTTTTTCTTTTAAGCCTTATTTATTTTAAGGCCAGAGGTGAAGAGATGAATCTCAGATAAACCATGGGAGGCTACTTGTTGCCAGTGGGAACAGAGAATCTGCAAAATGTTTGCTTGGTCCTTCAGGGTCGCAGACCACCACCTCTCCTACTTTGATCGCATCAGGCATAGGGCGCAAAAGATGGAGGCCTTCTTTGTGTGTGTGAGTCCATTGGAAGTGGGGATGGTGGCGAGTAAGGTAGATTTCTGGAGGACTGTATCTGTTCCTTTTGAGATAAACAGCAAAGGAAAAGTGGACCAGGGACTTGGGGAGATAGATGCCTTGAGTGGATTTAAGAAACCTCTGCTTTATTCGAAAAAAATCTTTTCCCCTTTAACAGAGGCCCAGAGACTGGTGGGACCAGAGTAATGGAAATGTTAGTGGTGATGAGGCAGGGAGAGCCCAAGAGGATCCTCTGTCCCCAAATCAGCTGACACAAATGAAAGTGACAAAACCAGCTTGTCTCAGTCTTCCGGGATCCGGTGTATAACGTTAAGTTGGCATAATGGTCAGGCTGACCAAGAGATTTCTTCTTTTTTAAAAAATTTATTTATTTTTCTCTTCTTTAAAACAAGCAAACAAACAACAGTGAACAGGGGATCTTGATTCTATTAAGGACCATTGTCTTTCTAGCCAAAATCAACAACACACCTTTTGACTTTATTCAGTGGGTATGAAAATGCAGAGAAATTGGCATTTCAAGTAGAAAAGATAAGTGAAAACCACCATCTTTTGTTCTAGACAGCACACATTCATTACCCAAGTGCGGAGTGCCAGATTATGCCGCGTGCGGAGGATACAGAAATGAATAAAAGATGTTTCTGGAAGGAGCCCACAGACATGTATAAAAAGTCATTCCTGGTATTACAGGAAGATGGACAGAGTGCTGTGGGGGCTGCAACAGGCCGGGGCGGGGAGAGGGTCTCGATTATTACATGAAACTGGAGGTTTTATTACGTAACCGTACTCTTATCCCAGAGCTCCGCAGATACTTGTTGATTCTTGGTCCGGTCTGGAGGCAGTTATAGGGAGACCCGTGTAGAGAGACGGGGATGAAAGTGTACATTTGACCCAGTTTCTGGGAACATGAAGAAGAGAGGAGGAAAGAAAAATGAAGTCTGTACTTGGCTTTTCACGACGGTCCTTTGAAAATGGTCTTCAACACCCACCTCATTTGCTTTTTTATGCCAGCCAATTTAGTGTTGTATTCAAAGTGATTAATTAGTTTGTAGTGAAGGTTTATTAGGTAATCTTTCTGTCAATCAAAAATCTCTGGAGTATCAGGACAGAATAAAGAGCACCCAGAAATCGTGTAAGGAGAGGGAACACATCATTATAGTGTTAAAAAATAGGCATAATTCTAAAACTTGAAAATATATAGAGGGGTTAATGTGGGTATTATTAAAGTTGACATGAGTTATTTGGCCCTCTTGAATATTTATGGTTTATTTTCTATTAGGAAAAATTCATTTCCAAAGTAGGAATCAATCCTTCATATTTTTTCTGCACTACTGATTTAAACAGAGCGTATTTTCACTTTTCTTCTCATTCAGACCCATAAAAATGCGGGAAACATATTGTAACAGAGTAAAATACTTGCTTAAAGCTATATTATACTTTAAACCAAGGTAAATCGAGGGGATAATAATATATCTAGGAATAGAAGATATTTCCCCAGTTAAGAGTACATTCACATTTTGCTATGCTAGAAACAGTAGTTGCATTTCCTAAGTAATAGACCATTCTTCGATACATATTTTTCCTTGCATATATATATAATTAATTTTAGTTTATTACCTTTAAATAAAAGTTTACCACAGTAATCCGCTTCCTTTGCAACTCTTGAAAGTTCATGTCCTTTAAAAATTTTTAGGAAAAATCAGTAGTAAATATCACTCCTGAGTTTGTGTTTATATGGGAATAATTATGTAGCTCTAATAGGGCACTGGAAGTAGTGAACAAAAGAAGAAAACTATTCTTTGGGGATTTTTCATTTGCACCGTTAGCTGCTTTCTTTTACTCCTCCACCAATTAAAATATTAATAGAAACTTTTCTCCTAACAAATATTAACACAGCAAAGGAAAATTCTAAGAGTGAGAATTCAATAAATAGTACATATTGTCTTAACTATTTCTTTTATTTATTTATTTATTTTTTAGAAAGATTTTATTTATTTATTTGACAGAGAGAAATCACAAGTAGATGGAGAGGCAGGCAGAGAGAGAGAGAGAGGAGGAAGCAGGCTCCCTGCTGAGCAGAGAGCCCGATGTGGGACTCGATCCCAGGACCCTGAGATCATGACCTGAGCCGAAGGCAGCGGCTTAACCCACCCAGGCGCCCTATGTCTTAACTATTTCTTACTGAAAAAAATGTCTTTCACCTGAAAGAATTTTTAAAATTAAATTGCAAACTGCTGTGGTGTATTGTTGAGAACCATAGGGATATGAACTTCTTTCACGCTAAAATGTTAATACGGCATTTCAGCATCATTTGTGCCTTTCTCTTAATATGTTGCATTGCTTCTTTGAGTTAGTGCACATTTCTGGTTGTTACAGATCAGATTATCTGAAATATTGCACAAAATACTTCCTCAGATAAAAAGCTCTTAGGCTGACCATGGGAACTGAAAAAAAAAAAAACCTGATAAATTTTACACACACACACACACACACACACACACATGCATATACACACATTGTTTAACTGATACAAATCAATAACCCATAGCCAGAATTTTGTTTTTTTTTAATTTTCCAGGTAAGGACCAACAAACGGTAAATGACATCATATCAGAAACTCTAGGATATAGCTTCAATCACTTTTAAATTCCCCCAAATGCCTACATTAAAAAAAAAGAAAATGTATTTCATTGATTTACAAAGGCCCATATAAATATAGATATGGTTTGGCCAGGGAATTGTAAATTTAGTCTCAGGTGGGCCTCACATTCAGCCTGAAATGAATCTGCAGAGAGAGTGAGAGTCTGAGTGTTACGAATTCAGTGGCTCTAGAGGAAATTTGTTAGAGATCATTCTGAAAGTCAGCCCTGCCTGGAAAACAAAAGACCCAAAGAGAGGAAAAAAAAAAAAGAAAAGAAAACACAAAAACAAAACAGAAGAACTCATCCCCACACCGTGTTATCCTGTTCAAATCATTTCCTCCCCCCCTCAAACAGCACCACTTGAATTTAATATTTCTTATATTTCCCCTTCCTTCTGCACTGTGGATTTTCAGAAAAGCAGTGCAGAGCCATTTAGAATTATGATTTTATGTATGCGACACGAAGTGGCAATCCAGGCTGTCTTGGTGTGTGGAACGAAGAGCGAGAAACAAAAATTGAGCAGGCTATCTTACTTGTCTCATTTGCCAGGCACCATCATAAAAAAGCAAATGAGTTGTTTAGTTGAGATCCTTCAGAAAGAGGTAATAACAGCACTCGGTCCATCGGCGCGCGCGTGGGGGAGAGGCTACCCCGCACAGCCCGCGCGAGATGGATGAGCCTGATGGCCAAACACACACATCCTGCCTGGATATGAACAACAGATTTGTCAGTGTGTGACAGGCTGACAGCCCAGCTCCCAGCTGCTTGTCCACTGTTGTTATATCAGTACCTTGTCTAAGCGCTCAGCAAAGAGGCAATCTGCTTCCTCCGTCCGTGGGAGGCAGGTTGCCAGTTAAGAAACAAGTCTTGGCTTCAGGCTGCGGTGCCAGAACTCATTGAAAAGAGGCGATTTCAACCCTTGTGGGCTCCTCCGGCAACATATCACAGGCCTGGGAAGTTCAGTCCTCCAGATTAGATTTGTAAAACAAAGACGGTAACTCAAAATGAGATCTGTGCTGGCAAAACATGGTGATTTGGCCTCCCTAAGTATCTCAGCAGAACTTGGTTAGGAGAGAAATGCGCGCTTGACTCAAGCACTCGGTGGGGCCCAAGCGGGAGTTTGCTTGGCGGTTTGGCCCCTGCAGTGCTATTTGGGGTGTCTTGGAGAATGTGTCAGTGACGATTTACCCGAGCTCCTAAAGCCTCCAGAATGGACGATGAGGATGAAAAGTTTTGATTCTTGCCGGTTGGGCTATGTTGATAGAGTTGACAATCCATAATGAAATATTTAACAAGGTAAAAAATGTAGGCATACATATATTTGGACTTCATTCTGGTCATTGTAAAGACTATGTATTAAGTAGTTGAACCTTTTCACTCTCATTCTAAAATCTATAGAAACAGATTACAAAAACTAGAGATGAAGTTCCTAAGGAAATGCACACACTGTTTTTAAGTGTCTAAGAGAATGAATTAAATGCATTACGTTAAACAGAGGAAAGTGGAAGAAGTGATGAATTTCAGGGGAAATCACCAATTTGTTCTGGATACTATGGACAGACGGTTCGGAAGTTAGAGCATCACTTGCTATCCTGAGCAGCCTGATTCAGTGCATGTGGGCTGTCTCCCACAGGTTGGGTCTAAGAAATAAGAACTCAAAAGGATTTACACCATGGTCTTTAATGGCTCCTTCAGAGCTGTTAGGCCTGTCAAGCCATTAATAAGCAGTATTTAAGAGTCCCTAAGTACACATTTGCACAACAGTCCCCAAGGACTTGGGAAAGCTATTATAGTTTGTTGGATCAATAATTATCATCATTTCATTCAAGTCCACTGCAAAATGAAGAACTAGATATGGGGCCTCCTGGCATCTTTGCCCCAGGTCACAATGTGGTGGTGTAGGTCTTGGTGAAGTTCCAGTGACTTTGCCCTCTGGAATCCCCAGAGACCAAGCCACACATACCATCTGCATCCATTTGTTTTGCTTTGTTGTAGAACTCAGGAGTTGCCAACATCCTGTTAAGTTCGAGACACCCGTACCAAATACAATCTTAAATCCACTACAAAAATTTATGTTTACCTTAAAAAAAATGAAAAAGAATCACAAAACTATGTTAAAAAGCATTAATGAAAATTTAGGTTGAAGGGCTATGCCTATCTCACTTCTGCTAAAGCAAAACAGCTCAAATATCTCGTGATTGAAAACTAGTTGAATAAGTTATTATACATCGACTTGAAAGGATGCTCTGTGGCCAGTAAGAAGAGTATTGTAGGAGACACAAGAAAATGTTCCTGATATTCTCAAGTGAAATAAAAAAGCATCTTATGGAACTATATGTGAATTTTTTGTAATGATGTACAACAAATTAGATGATAGGTGGATGACTGGACAGATTCCTAGAAGGATATATTCTACACTGTCAAAAAAGTGGATGTAGAGAATAGAATGCAGGACATTTCTGTGTTCTTTGTGCCTTTCTGTATTTCTGAGATTTTTCTCCATGATGGTGTGGTGGCTTTCCTATTAGAGGAACATGCTATAAAAATTAAAAACTGTTAACAGTAAAGTTGCATATTTAAATGATGAAGTTTTCCCACTTCATTAATTGCTACTCTTTTAAAATTTTTTGTTAGGTATTTGTGCTAGGCATACTATAAACAATATGATAGGAAACATCACAAGTTGAAAGACTCAGATTGCCTTTTACTTTTTTTTTTTTTTACTGTATAATACGCAAGTGTTTTCACGAGAACCCCAGATAGATACATACTAAAGCACATTTTTCCTAATTATGTTGAGCAGGTTCTTAGATCCCATTTCAGTCCTTCAAGTTTTTTTCCTGGAGCCATCAAATGAGTTGTTATTTAAAAACTGTGATAGGTGGTCTCATTTCTTTTTTTAAAATGTATTTTAGGATACAAAAGTTAGTAAGTCATTTATGAAAAAGACAAGTCAATAGTGTCTCATCCTCCTTCTAGTCGGACCTACCCGAGATAATGGGGGAATCAGCCTCTTTTTTTTTTTTTTTAAAGATTTTATTTATTAATTCAACACAGAGAGATCACAAGTAGGCAGAGAGGCAGGCAGAGAGAGAGAGGAGGAAGCAGGCTCCCCGCCGAGCAGAGAGCCCGATGCGGGACTCGATCCCAGGACCCCGAGATCATGACCTGAGCCGAAGGCAGCGGCTTAACCCACTGAGCCACCCAGGCGCCCAGCCTCCTTTCATATTTCCCCCTATTCGTTCAAATATAGATATACAAAGTCTTTCTTCATAAAACCGGAACAAGCTTATAATAGAAATGGTATTCTGCTTAAATGCTTTGTTCACTCAATATATCATGTAGGTCTCTCGAAACCCAAACATACACACATCCTTATGTTACATTCAAGATATACTTAGTGTTAAGTGTCATATCTGAATGATAATTTATTCAATTGAAGGATATTCAAGTTGAAACCAGTTTATGCTTTTACAAACAATTTTGCAATACATCTTTGTACTTATATTAATAGGTAGCATTGCTTTTGTATCCTAGATGTGAATTTTAGAAGATATTGCTATATTGCCTTCCAAAATGGAATGGTGAATGGCTATAGCATAGCCATTCACCTACAGTGTGATGTGAAATTTGCCCATTTTGAATTTTAGAAGATATTGCTCTATTGCCTTCCAGTGTAGGAGAAAGCCTGTTTCCCCTGATATTCGCCAGCCCTGGGCATTACTAGTTCTCCATTTATCTGATGGGTAAATAATGGCAACTCCTTGTTTTGATTTGCATTTCCACAACTACCAGGAAGGCTATCTTGAACTTGGGACTCTGTTTAACTTAAGACGCTCCTATCTTCTACACGTTTAGGATGCAGGGGCTTAATCTTGAGCTGGAAGCCAGGGGCCAGGTCTGTGGTGCTCTGCACTGGGTCTCTGGTGCCTGGACCTGTTCTTAACCTTAATAAACACTTAATAAGCATATGTTTAGTATTGTAACTCATGCATTATAATTTTAGAACTCCTTATATTGGCAAGAGGGGGTATAAAATAGTGTGAAAACATTTTAAATTATTTATTCAAAAATATTTGAAAAGGCCTCCTGTTCCAATTGGACGTTGCAAAGGTACCTACATTTCAACATGTCTGAAATTGTTTTCCCAAATGGACCTTGCATTGCTACCCAGCCAGAGCTCAATTTAGAAAACTCAGATTATTCTTGTATTTCCAACTCTCTGTCTTTGCTTACTTTTCATTTGTCACCAATGCCTGTCCACTTATGGTCCTAAATACTTTCTGATTTGGTTCCCTATTCTTGGTCTAACATTATCTCTAACTGAATTTAGACGTTTCCCATTTGTAGACTAAGGATGTTACTTAGTCTACTGTTGTTATCTCCAGCATTTAAGTTAGAGACCCACTGACTGTAGGTACTTTATGTATTTATTGAATACATGTGCAGTCTCTTAAATGTGCTCATTCTCTTTTGCATTCAATCTATCCTCCAGAGTACTGCCATGTTTGTTTTAAAAACAAGAGTGTGATGATGCATTATGGTCTAGTGGTGAAGAGTGTGTGCACTTGTCTGTTGGGTTTTAATCGTAGCTCTATAATTTATAGTGATCTTTGGAGTTTATTTCAATTTTCCATGCCTCAGTTTTCCTATCTGTAAAATAGAAATACTGCAGCACTAAGCATAGAACATTTTTAGGAAGTTATCATAGTGAGGAATCATATTATAATGCATGGAGTGTAGAGCATAATGCCTTGAATAGAGTATGTGTTTTCTAAGTGTTAGTCATTCCCATAGTCATCATGATTAGCCTTTACCCTCTGCTTGAGAAGTTTTGTTGACGCTCACTCCCCAGTATCAACAGAGTAGAGAAGGAAATCTAGTCTTTTTAGAATGGAATACATAATTTTTCTCTGTCTGGTCTCACTTGACCTCCATCGTCATCTTACGCCATTTCTCCCCAAATCCCTCCATTCCGCTCTTATCAGACAATTTATCCTTCCTTAAAAAAGACCATGCTCTGACAACTCTCTGCTATTGAGATAGGGAAACAAAGGACTCCATAAAAATCTGCTTTTTACTCTCTTTCCTGCTTCTATTCTTACTAGGACCTGCACCTTCTACCCCTCTTCCCACTTTACAAGTGCCTCATAATGCAAATTGTGTCTGTCCTCCTTGTAAAGGACAAGGAGTTAATAATTTCTTTAGAATAGATAACAACCAAGGAAGGATCAACTGGAGGAAGCCATTATATGCATATTCCAGACCACCAGGACTGCCCCAAGTACTGAATATTCTGTCCCTTAGTTAACAACTGTCAATAAAAGAAACCAACCCCCAAGGTATGCAGCCAACCCTCAAGGTCTCTCTCTCTCTCTCTCTTGCCTGCTGTCATCTCTTGAGAGTGTATCTTTTACTTTAACACACTTTGCTGTTTCTGTTACTTATCTGTTGTGCTATATGTCTATCCTTGAATTCTTTCTCATGACAAGACCAAGAACCTTTGGCAACTCCTTCAGGTCTGGCTGGGTCAAGGCCCCAGGGCAAGGGGTCTCCCCAGTTCACCCAGCAACAATGTCAGCATCAAATCAAATAGTAAATACTATCACAAAGGTGACAAAAAGAAGGACTGAACATAACGTTTTGAGCTGTTTGCCGGCCATGGTAATGTCTCTTCTAAAGACAAAATAAAATAATTTTTTGTTTAAACTGCATTTTCTCTTGAGATGTCATTTTTAATTTAGGATTATCCTATTTACTATAGCCTCAATGTCACGAAGCTCCAGCCAACTGTTAGGAATTAACTCTACAATATACACATTAAAAATACAGTTGGAGCTGTCACATAGTATTTCCAACGTAAGCATTTCCGTTTGGATGAAGGCTTAAAGAACTTAAAAGTTCACTGTTTTTTTTTTTTTTAAGAAATATTTATTCATTTATTTTAGAGAGCTGGGCAGGGACGCAGAGGGAGAGGGAGTCTTAAACAGACTCTCTGCTGAGCAAAAAGCCGACAAAGAGCTGCATCTTATGACCTTGAGATCATGACCTGAGCCTTGCCAAGTCAGACACTCAAGGACTGCACCACCCAGGCACACTGAAAGTTCGTTTTAAAAGAGCATCTTCATACTTTCCTGCTTTTATTTTCATGATTCAATTGTCAAGAAGAAATAAATATTCTCTAGAATTAAGAACAGTGGATAAATTACAAAGCTCTCTATAAATAAAAAAATAATCTGAAAAGCAAGAGAAATATTTTATTTATATGGTATTAACTAGGATTTTAGGGAATGATAGCATGTATTGTACTTCGAGGCTACCTTGATACAGGTGTGCATCTTTGACTTAACCAAGAAAATGGAGCATTTGAAACCTGACGTTTTTTAACATCTTAGATTTTAGGACGATGTTCTGTAAGCAGATATGAAGCCTATTGAAGTATATTTAAGATCTCTCATTTAGAGTTAAGTGGAAGAAGAAAAGGCAAAATTTTCTTTGCAGATGTTGAGAAGGAATTCGTTGCAGGCAATCATCATTTAATATCCAGTGCTGACTTTTTGAACAAGTGCTTTCTCTAAATGATAAATCAAATGAGTTGGCACTAACAATAATCTTGGAATATGAATGAGAAAAGCAAGAATATTAAAACAATAGAAACATTAACATAAAAAATCAGCCATTATAGCAAAGAACAGCAAAGGAAATTGGGAGACTATTTTTGAATTTTTTATGGTGGCTGTTAACAGTTCTACTATGAGCAGCATTGTGGAAAAAAAGCTAAAACACAGATTGAGCTGTAAATATTTACCCATTTAGATGGGACATGTGCTATATGAGTAGTTACTATCACTGTAACTAACATTTGAAATGAAAGGATGGGAAATTTTGCCATTTAAAATACAGACATCAAAAACAACAATTATCTTAATACTATCTGTCCCATGCTCTCCATGAAAAAGACGACCTTCTAAATTTTAATAAGCCACGTATACACTTTCCCACCTCCATTTACACTCTGTTCCCTCCACCTACAATGTTTACCGCTACCTCTGCAAATGCAAGGCTTAATTTTCTTCAAAGTTCAGTGGAAGAACTAATCTTGAATCACCTCTACCAGCAGGTATCTTTAATTTCTGAATATCAATAGCTTTATATAAAATTTTTGGACACTGGTCATAAATTCTTGTGTACAGTTACATAACATTTCAATTTCCAAAGTGCTTTTACAGGATGCTGTTTAATTTGATTTTTGTTATGACCATTTTAGGAACTGCAGGGCAACCCCGTAGAGTGGAGGTCTATGGCTCAGGAGTGGAAAGAATTGCCCCGAGGCAGAACAAAAGAGACAGAAGTTTGGGGACTACAACTCAAGGGCACCCCAGGCAGGACAGCAAAGGAGAGACTGACTGACGGAGGCAGAGGTGGAGGCCTGTAGTTAAGTGGGGGGAGAGATGAAGGGGTTTGTGAACATATGTAATTGTCCCTTTCTGGTGCCCATTGGTCAGCTAGGGCTTATGGATATTTTGAAGTGGGTCCCCCAGTAGTCATGTCTGCATTCATCCGGTGGCCCCTGTGGGCCTCTCCACCTTACTCAGGATTCATGGCTCCAGTCGGTTACCTACAAGCAGCCTCTACGGAAAGCAAGAGGAAAAAGGAGCAGAGATTCCTGCCACCCAGGGCAACACAGTGCGCTGAGGCCAGGACACTAACCACACGCTGACGCTTCTTCTAGAATACCATGTTGCATCTCAAAATCCTACCCTCGTCTTTCCTGATTGGGTTGAACATCCTGTGAGGGCAAAAGGACACAAAGTTAGCTGACTTGTCTCAAAGTTTCCAAATATGGGCCGGTTTTACACAAATCGATTGCTCTAAATGTTGTCCACACAGTTTTAAAAATATAATAAATTTCACCGATCATTGTTTTCATCTCATGTGTATTCAGATCTTGTTGTGGGTAATCAGTGCTCCATGAAAGTGGCTGTAGCCTCACCAAATAGACAGATTGCTGAATTATAAGGGACTTAGGAAAGAGTTAATAGCAGAGCATTGTCATTAACAAAATCCAGTGAAGACTCAGCTGCCAGGCGGGGTCAGCACAGGGGTGCCTACATAGAAGAGGGGGTTTCCGTCATCATTTTTGTTATATAGTGATTCCTCCACTGAGGCAGGAAATGGAAATAACCCTAAAGCTATCCTGGCAGAGTATGTTAACATAGGGATTTAAAAAAATACATGATCTGGGAAGTGTCAGAATGGTTTCTGATTTTGAAGTTTCTTTCTCTTCTGCGGCGAGGATGCATGTTTTAGAAGTGGCTTTTATCCCTTTCTTCACGTTAATTCTTTTTTCCTTCCAGATATAAGCCTTTGTGCGCCCAGCTTCGGCTTTGTTTTTATTCCTATTATTAAAGTGGTCTTCTGGCTACCAGCTGCTTCTTTTCAGCATTTATGAGGATTTGGCTGTTATTTATTTATTTTTATATCAGTGGTGGGGAGGCCAAAGTTCAGCTATAGCAAGGGGTCCATCAGACTATATTTTGTGGGTTGATTATGCATGAGGCAGACCCACACCTTGGCTCTGATTTTGGCTTTATGGGCCTCCTCTTGTCTCAGAGGCTGTGGAAGTTGCATTCCCAGTACCTCCCAGAGTGGGTGTATACAGCGGGAGAGACTAAGGCTTTAGGCGAAATTGCCAAATCCTATATTTGTACACCAGCAGGCAATAAGTGAAGAAGCTTAAGCATTTCATTCCTACTGTCTGAAGCCTGCAGACCCTGCAATCAAACACGGAGACCATATTCCAAAACAATTGTATCCGATGACAGCTTATTACGGAAAGAGTCAGTTTCACTAAGGATGCTTGCCAATAAAACAAAGTGAAAAACAGGATCTCTTCATAATTTCTACTTGATGAGCCACAATTTTGGAGATGATAGCTGAGCTCTTATTCAGATTTCAAAAACCACTTTGTGGACTTACGGACCATTCATTCGCACGGGGCCCGAGCTGGGGGCACCCTCGGCAGGCAGTTCGCAGCATCGAGCAGAGAATGAGTGCAGCCCTGCGTGTGCTAAGCCCATTCTGGAACCTGCCCGGCGACCTCTGCCCTGGCCACAGTGACAGCCTGAAGATTTGAGTTAAGCACGAGGTACAAAACAGCAGCCAGAGCGAATGGGTGACCTCTTATTTTGGTGTTAAAGTTGGGATTTATCATCCTGCAGAATGATTTTATAGACACCTCTGAGTCAATCCTTTATTTCTAAATCAGAACAACACCGTTACCAGCAGGTCTGACACCAGGGGAACTTGGGTAAAATGCCATCTAGCCTCACTAAGAAATTACACTCACTGGAGGGAATGGGAGTGAATGTCTTCTTGTCACCTCCGGTGGACGTTGTGTTTACAGATTTCTGTGAACTTTTCCTCTTTGTTAAGAGTCGGCCGGAGGCAGCACTGTGTGAAATATTTACGTTCTTTCCTACCACATTTGCTTGCAGAGGCATTTTACCTTAAATAAAATTGTGCAAACATCTATTCTGTTTTGGGCATTCTCAAAAATTTGAGGTGATTTTAAATCTCCCAAATTTTTGCATATAGCTTTTGGACCTATAGAATTTTGCTTTTCATTCATTCATTTACTTGGTCAGTTAAATTTCAATTATGGGCCAATTATCATTATGTACAGTGCCGTTAACAGTGAATATATACTCTCTGGGCTAAGGAGCTTAAAAATAAAAATAAGGTTAGAAGATAGATACAAAGTGAATGATGAGAGAGCTATTAAAAAATAATCCTAATCCTTGCCCCAAAGAAAGTAAAAATATTATTTTAGCTCTGCTGGTCAGCACTTTGGAAAGGTGTATGAAAATTATTAGGGTAAGATTGGTAGCAAGAGATGAGGTTTAACCTGATTCTAAATGTACAGATATACCTGGGAAATCTTTTTAGCCAGACAAGAGGAAGGGCATAGAAAAGGAAAGGGGATGGGAAAAGCCAATATTTGTACATTTTTAAGAAGGGAGATTCATTTGATGAAGGGTAAACAAGGAATTCCCAAAGAGTATCAAGAAAGTATCATTAAAGGTTTGAATGGTTAGGTCTTGGCATTATCCCCCTTCTGTGATCAATGCTTATGGCATCTATAAGGGATGGGGAATGGATTTTGTCACACGAGTTAACTGTGATTGCCTTTGACTGGCAAGAACTGTACCTGGTTTCATCATGGAGGAGCCCAATATTGATCAATATTGTCCACCATGGATGGGGAAGGGCAGCACACACAGCATTGATGTTCCATCACGTATATCAGCATAGGACTATATTCAATGTTTCATTTTAGGTATAGTTTTTTTCCTCCAACTTAAAAAATCATCAGATGTAAGTTGGGCTGGGATTCACCAACACACACTGTTATCAATTACTTATCCCCGCTGGTATCTGTTCAGATAAGATGGGTAGCCACTCTCACTGGCCAGCACCTGTGCCAGTCTCATTACAAAATATTTAAATATCAATCCTGAATATATATATATTGGATGTCTCTACAAAGATTCAAAGTCTCTTGTGGGCAGTGAATACACAATGAAACTCTTACGACTCCTCACAGTGACCAGCTCAGTGATAAGCATATGGTAGATGCTCCATAAATACTTCACAAGTGTCATTTATTTAGATGGTAGGAAGTAGGCACGGTCTGCATTGGCAGAATATGACTATCATTGGTATCATTTCACTCTGTAATGAGCAGTTTACCTAGCCTAATGACCTGTGCCGTACTTTGGTTATTTTCATAGCTGCAAAAGTCAGAGTAACGAAGAGACCCAGAAAAGGTCCCAGCAAAACCCTATGCTACTCATGAGCAAAAGAATGGACAGAATGCCTGTGCCCAGTGAGAAGATGCACCCAAAACCTTTCCTGGCTTAGCAACCCAACTGCCAAGGTGGTTTGGTTGTGGAGTCAGGAGATGCGATTCTCAGGTATGTTAGAGCTGGGCTGGAATTGTTGCCTTCAATGGATTCACAATGGGCTTCAATTTAATTCAGAATGAGATTTCCTAAGAGTTTTTCCCTTGAGCACTTTAATGTTAAAATAGACACATTTCTGTTTCCTTTTACTCAAACATCATTTAAAAAACTATTTAAACCAACCAATCTATACTTTTCTCATTCTAGAATGAAAGGGAAATTCCTGAAATAATTCTACTCCTTCTGGATGTTTGTGTCTTTAAAATATTCTTGGGATTATTAAACCTTCTGTGGGGTCATTATTTAGCAAACTCTACATTATTCATTGCCTATAGTTTTCTTAAAGTCAGTCTCCTTAGTCTTTAGTCATTTATCTTGAGTTTTTCTAAACCTGTTCCAATGCTTCAAACTCTATATGGAGTTAAGGTCATTACCCTGGGCCCTACTTCTGTAACTGGAAAAAACAAACAAACAAACCCACAAAACCATCACTTTCTTCTTCTTGGGCTCTTGACCAAGGTCATATTGTCCTTGGTTATCCTATATGATCAGAAATATGACACATCACGAACTATGTATCAAATGATATTATCAAATCTCAGTTATATGGGCCCCACAGATTTTGAATTTGTGGTCATTGAGACTTGACCTGGGCTAGTGTATGCCTCTTCAACATAATGATAGTTTTATCTAGTCAATTAACATCCATACCAAAGGGGAATAAAATACTGAGGGAAAATAAAATTTTCAGAACTCTTGCTACCATACAGATGCTATTTGCAGACAAACACTGATTTGAATATTACTTGTTTAAATAAAATTTATTCAATGCTAGTTTGAGTTATTAATGATTTACCTGTAAACAGTAACATTGTGTGTCCTTAAATATGAAGTATTTGGACTTTCTGCTAGTTTAGGAACACATATTTTCCTCTAGTTCGTCTGTATTGTCAAAGTTAAGTGTTGTCTAATCTTTATAATTGAGAAGGACCAATGAGAGGCAACTGTACATATCTGCGAAAGTTCACAGGGACATTACATATGAAATTCCCAGCATGTTGTAGGGCCCTCAGAAATACCAATTCCATTTCCTATCCAACCTCGTCATTTTGATAAATTTGGATACAGAACCAGCAAAATGCATTTAATTGTAATCAGGTTCGCCATCTCCTGGTTCAGCATGCCTTCTGCTGTGGTATTGCCCCTGGGTTCCAGATATAAAGGGAAAACAAACCATGGGAGCTGGAGGATTGCACACTGTTTTCTGCCCACCTTTCTTGCTGGCTTGCTTGCCTCCTTTCCATAGACGGGCTCCTGGAACTCCAATCTGAAAAGCTGGAGGCAGGTGACGAGCTGGATGGGAAATTGGGCAGCTGCGGATTTCAAGGTAAGCCATCTTAGCAGCGGCCGCCATTTTCCCTCAACAACCAGCTGAACTCCGTAGCCTGGGCGTGTGACTACCAGCTCCCTGTAAGGCGGGATGGAAAGGCTGCAGGAGGTGGCTTCTAATCATATTTTACAGATTTGCCATGCTGTCCTTACTCTGTGACACAGAAGAATTGGAAAACGGCTCAGAGAAAAATGTTCTAGGCTATATATCCATTAACATATTTAAAAAGTAAAGTAACTAATATTCAGAATTCTTCTTCAGGCTTCTGAGAGTCCTTTGTGGTAACAGGCCTCTTCCACAGATGGGAACCACCGGCTTAGAATTTGATAGAGTCGGGCTCATTTGAGAAAAGAAAAGGCAAACGAGGCCAAGTCATTTAAAATATTTCACTGCTACAAGGTGGAATTTTATTAAAGCATTATAAGGTGTAATAGCTCCTTTAAAAACTATAAATTCCTCGATGATTGCACAATCAGAAAAAATTCAGTTGGTCAAGTTATGGTAGTACTTTTTGGTGTTTTATAATACATTTATATATTAGCTAACATCCAGCAAAAAATGAGTACTATACGGAAATAACGGAAAGCTTAACTTCTACCAAAAAAAGGACATTTATTATAAGATAAAGGGGTGTCTTATGGGACTGAGGATAAGCCCTCAGAAAAGAATTACAACCACGGTAGAGTGCTCAGGAGTCCTGTATTAACCTGGACAGGCTGTTATTTTAGCTTCCTATCTGCTAACATAAAAACCTAAAAACTGGACAATTAACTGTCATTATGATTTTAGATTTGCTTTATCTGAATCTATGAGGGATATTTAATAAATACTGGCTCAAGCACTTCAGCTTTTACTTCTTCCCTCTGTTAAGTATTTAATGATCTGTAAATAAGCACTTGAGAAAATGCTACCAAAAGGGACCCTGTGCTCTTTTACAACATGAAAAATCTTTGTGTAATGCGAACGATTCACCCTCTGATGCATCTGTTTGCTAATAAGATGTTTGGGCCCATGTGGTGAGTATTCTGCCCAATAATGCAAAAGGCCAGTCCTGTGAAAAGAGAGGTTATATTCTCTTACAGAAAAATGTTCAGTTCACCTTCCCTGTCATGGTCTTCTGGTCTTTTTTGAAGAGGACATCTAGCAACTTTATACCAGGCTCTGGGGCTATGGGACAGACAGTGTGTTTGTTCTCATCTTCATTTTCTGTTCCTTTGCGCCCTGCTTTAACTCATGAACATCCTGCCTTTCTCTGCTTCCCTGTTCTTTGCTTCTCCATTAAGGGACCATTCACACCAAGGGCAGAATAGAATCTCCTCTAATTTTCAATTCCTGGGAATTGTCTCTGGGAAAGGGTGGGAGAGTGGTGTTGAGGACAGTTCCCAGAAAGGGAGAGCTGGAGTGGATGACCCAGGAGGGCCCATCATAGGAGCCTGGGCTTCGATGTAGCACAGGTTGAAGGATGACCCAATCTGGTGCTTCCAGGACAGTCTTTCTCAACCGCATACCTACGTTCAGATGCCTTTTTGAGAGTGCCAGTGGAAAACCTCGATTTTTTAAGTGCTCCCTGGTCATTCTTATATACTTTAGAGTTTGGTAAGCCCTGTTCTAGAATGTATTCTCAAAGAGATCCTGTGAAAAGACAGAATTTCAACTAAGCATCTTAAGCAGGCAACCTAACTGAGGAACTTAAAGCATTAGCTCTTCTTAGGGTCCTGGGCAGGAGAAACTCTCAGTGAGTTTTGTGTCTCCCAGTTTCGTAAGATGAGTAGCATCAATGAGAGCCATGGTAGGTTCCATGGCTTGGTAAGCATGGTCAGTAGTTTCTGAATGATTTTTGGTCAGCTCATAAGAAATTATTGAGTGCAGGTGATTGAATTCTGTATATTTATCATTTATAGGTTTTAGTTGAATGGATTTTAATTTATTTATTTATTTTTTTTTTTTGAGCAAGAGAGAGGGGGAGAGAGTAGCGGGGGTGGGGGTGGGGTGGGGTGGAGAGAGAGAGAGAGAATCTCAAGCAGACTCCACACCCCACATGGAGATCATGACCTGAGCCAAAATGAAGAGTCTGCCATTTAACTGACTGAGACTCCCTGAATGATTTCTTAAAACCTAATACTTGGAGTCACAGCTTAAGTTTATTATTAAAGGGTATGTCATCCATGGCTACAAAATTAGGAGGACTCTTGAGTATTGCTGTCTTTCTTAGGAACTGCTAGCAAAGTCAAAATGTCTTAATACTTCTCTCCAACCTTTTCTTCCCAACTGGAAGAGTAAATCAAAAAAAACAATCACTTCATCTGAAGCAGAAAAGTGTAGCAAATTGAAAGCACCTTCTATGTGCCAGACACTGTACTAGGGTATTTTACATGTATTATTACATTTAACCCTCATCACTAAATGAGGTTGCTGCAATTATTTCCAACTTTTGCAAAGAAGCCCAAAGCTCATGCATTTGCTTCTAATCACACAGAAGGCGGTAGGGCCGGGCCTGGAACCCAGCTTGGAATCACGCCCACGCCTGTGTTGTTTGTATCATACACAGCAGGAGCCAAAAGACGAGCCTTCCTTGTTTCTAGTTAAACCCTAGCTTTCTTCAGGGAGCCCATCTAATCCCACCTATCCGTGTGGCCTTCCCTGACATTCTTCAGCGCTTGTTTCTCTGCACCATTTACTTGATACTTATGAACGTGTTTTGTCGTGTTTTCACAGTTTAGTATTTCTGAGGTTGGGATGGATCTTGCCATGGGTGGTGGTTTGTTGTTGGTCAGCGTTTTGTTTTCTCCCGTAACGGTACATAAAATTAAGGTACCTCTTCCAACCGATGGCATCTAACATTCAATAAAATATGGTAGATACTACTTCACTGTTTTATAGTGTGGACATGTCCTATTAAGTTTATGTGGCAGAAATAGTGCTCACAAATAGCCATGTGCTCTCCTAGCTTCTTCAGCTTCTTTGAAAGGACCCCCAACTGGGTCCATGTGACAAGTACTGGCTGATGGATTCTGAACAGAAGTGACACGTGGTTCCCTTGGGGTCAAGGCAGTGAAGAGCTGGTATGCCTCTTCCTTCCCTGTCACAGCAAGCTTGGGAGCCAATAGATATTAGATACTCATTTAACGGGTTTACAGTAATATCTACTCATCTGACAAGTGGACCATGAACACTCCTTCTGCTGGGTTCCCACTAAGCAAGGACACATTACTTTACACACCAACACTTTTAAGTAGCAATCCTGGGGTGCTGGCCCCGTTCCTTTACGTTTCCTTGCTTTGCATTATCTGTACATTCAGCTAGACTTCCACTGGCAACATTTCTTTACAATAATGTGTCCTGGGAATGGGGGAGAAAAACTGAGAAAAGGGACATAAGAAAAGCATTCGATTTCTAATACCAAATATTTGGCGAAACTGCAGAAGTGAGCAGGTACCTGAGTTTCAAAATGCAAGTCTGGAAAGATTTTAGCCCAGCTCGTTTCTGGACTTCAGCAGCCTTCAGGACTGACTGACTGATGATCCCCACGATGAGATGACATGTTGGTTTCACAGAAAGTTCCGTTCTTTTCAGAACACAATCCTGAATGCACTTTTTGCATCGTCTCAGGAAAATCGTGTTTGTGAGAGTGCTTTACGGTGCCCCCTTGAATTTCCTGGATCTGAGGAAGTGAAGGGAAAGACTATTTGCTTTTAGGTAATCAGATTCTCTGGGATTTAATCCTATATCCCATTATGGCTGAGCTAGCCATTCAAAATTAAAATGAACCTTTCATCCGTGTGTATCATAAATGGGCATTTATCAGGATTATATGATTTTGCAATCCATCTGAATACGTAACCAGAATTTGTTTTCTTTCCGTTTCACTATGTAATTACCATGCAACAATAACAAAAGTGACATGTTTGAAGAACAGATAAAATGCTGCAAATTGGCCAGTAATGGTGATATTTCCTCATCTTCTGAAAAACCCATTTATTCTCTCTCTCAACAAATCAAGGCATTGTCAGCCCACACTCATCTCGTGGCCAGAGGGGCTCCACCAATTTCTGGATGTAAGTGAGTCTTGGAATGCAGATGAGGGGGACTGACGAAGGCTTTCAGCAAAGGCAGCTGGTCTTTGCTTGCCTCAATTTCTAAATCATCCATAATGGGGCCAAGACCTCCCAAGCACTAAAAAGAGCGAGCTGACATGCTGGACAAACTGTTAATTTTTTCCTGAAGAAGCTGCTATATTGCACATCTGTCACTGTGGCGCAGACAATTACTCACTGAGTGGGGGAGAAAATCTGCTGCTTGTTTCTAGCTGAGTTGTTAAGGGACCTAATGGAGAAATGCAATGGCGTAGGAGTCAAAACATGCTGGTTTCCTGTGGGCTTGGCAATTGTCTCCTCTTGGGAAGGCTGTCCGGTGACATTAAAAGTAGACTAAGATGTGTGGAGAGGAATCCAAAGCCGCCAGGTAATAGGAAAAGCATGTAAAGTTGTGCGAGGGTCAAGAACCAAGCCTTCCAAATTTAGGGACCAGACACAATAGCCTTTGTGTTAGAATTACTTCAAATTTCACACCCTTACCGTGTGCTCCCAAGGCCTTCACATCCACATACAAAATTGTGCACGTCCTTTTTATCGTGTCCATAATGAATTATAGCCATCCACAAAGAACTTAAGAATTCCAGATTGGCTACGTTGGCCATCAAACAGACCCTCATTCCCACTGTCACCCCAAACTCATTTGCTTATCAGAACCATGAAATTCTAGCATGTGAAGAAACTCACCTCAATAAGAAATTGCCATTTTAGGAAGCTTATTTTAAGTACATGTTCAGTTAGCATACTAGTTCTCACCTTTCTGCTTTTATTAAAGAATGTTGCCTTCAGTAAGAATAAACATTTCTTAGAAATTTAATAGGAAGATGAAACATAGGTAAAAAATAGTTGCAGGGGGTTGTCTTTTATCTGGGATACTATCACAACGCAGTCTTGTTGTGCAGATTAATTACACCATCTTACACCCGAAAGATCAAGTATCATACACGCATTTAAAATTCCAGTGATTTATTTTGAAAATTCAAACTACAACAACAACACAACCCCCCCCCCCCAAGCCAAAACCTAAACTAAACAAACATAAAAATCACCTTCAATTGTTAGCCAACTTCATCCTTGAAAGATTAAGGGGTAAACATAGGACATTCTGATCACGAACAGGAGTGAGGTCTGTGAATCCGGGAATGATTTAAACTGTCTGACAATTCGAAGACAGAAGACAACTCTAATGTACAGATAAAACTAAAAGTGGCAATAGTAGATCATACTTCTGGCAGTTAATGGCACTGGCTCACTAGAGACAAATCTGGATCTACTTAAAATGTCAGGTGTGTAAAGTAATGAGTCTTTGCTTAGTAGGAACCCAGCAGAAGGAGCCTTCATGGTCCACTTGTCATTTGAGTATATATTACTGCAAGCCTGTTAAATAAATGAGTATTTAATACCTACTGGATTAAAAAAAAAAAACAAACTAACAACACTACTTAGTTTTTCGGGAGAGATGATACCATTTTATCAACACAGTGAGATGCTTCTTACAGCAAACAAAACTCAACACTTTAGTATTACAGAATATTTAAAATACCCAAGCATGCTTATGAAAGGTACAATGCTCCAGGAAGAAATGGAGTGACTGGAACATATATGATTCTCATTGATATTTCAAGCAGCCGGAGAGAGAACGTGTGTACTTGCTACTTGAGAATCAGTGAATGTTTGAGTGGAAGGAGGCCTTGAGACAGTTTAGCCCAACTTCAGAGAAATTAAACACATGATGAAAATGTGGTAAAACAGGTCACAGTCAGCTGTGAATAAACGTGTGAGTCAAATATGTTCACCAATTTTTTTTCTGTAGATCTTTTGAAAATACTGAAATGTTCCAGGGTTTAGAAATGAGCAATGAATTTAATTATTAGATCTGAATTGTCAAAGGAAGTAATTAAACATTTTTTTAGAGTACTTTCAACTTTATTTTTATTACTTTAAGGTTAAGAGGTAAACATTTAAAGCACAAAGACAACGACTGCTTATAAATAACATTTTTAAACATAGTTTTATTCTTTCATTCTTTGTTGTACTATTAATATAGCTTTCTATCAAAAGGAAAAAAAACTAAAAAAAAATCCAAAATAATCTTTGCTAACCAACTTCATTTTACAATACTAATTGAGATCACTTTTTGTTTTTAGAAAGACAAAATACAGGAAGAAATTATTTTCTTTTGTGAAATTATGGCTCAAAATGAAAATGTGAAGAGAAGCAACTGTCAGTTCAATTCATTACAAGAACATCAATTCACAATGTTAAAATGAACGTATTAATAAAATGCAGTATTTTGCAACCATGTCTGCTTGTTGCACACGTTTGTGCCTGTAAACACACCTATATGTATACATTGTGCATATCTTTTAACTCTACTGTCTTTACTTCTGTTTGATAACCACGGTATGGGTTATAAAGTCTATCTATTCAAGTGTTGACACTAATTAATTGGTAAATTTCAGTTAGTTATGTACTTTCTTTTAAAGGGGTGTCAGGTAACTGAAAAACGAAAGCAAACAAGTTTAAGGGGAATATAGCCTTAAAAATTACATTTGGGGTAAGGAAGGAAGGAAGGAAGGAAGGAAAAGACCCGAACACACCGCCTCATCGGTATCAAGTTTAATAAACATACGAAGAAAAAAAGTTGAACTGCTAAGGTAGTCATGTTCAGCCCCTCTTGGCTACAGCTAGAGATAATTTAGACCATAAAGGAAGAGACCTATGTATTCTCTACAGTTTAGCATGACTGATTAATTTGACATGGGCTTTAGATACTGTAGAGTAGAAAAGTGACTTCACAAAGGAGCAGAGGAAAATCTTACCACCTTTTTCAGAAGACATGAATGTGCATTCTAAATCAGGAATTCCTTTGGATGCTTTGGGTTCTATGTGCATAGTAACAAGCAGGTAAAAATTAACTGGTACTGTAAGTGAAACATAAATTAGTGGGCTTCCTATCTTGAAAGATATTTGATTTACATTAAAAATTCAGTATTTTAATTGTGTTTATTTCTCCAATTACATTTGGGTACAGATAGAACATCAGGTCTGCACTGACTGTTCTTCAGGACTGAATGGCGAAGGGATGTATGTGCTTCTGATGTATGTTTCCGTGATAATATCTACTTGGAGTATTGACTAAGTTAAATACTTACAAACATTAAACAATATTTTAAGTCTTCTGAGAGCCACATAGAGGGCTCTAGACGTCAAGAATTTGACCTTTTGCTTGCTGATAATGTAAATACTACTTTGGAGGGAGTGTTTGAGAACATCCAAGCTAAATGAGCATCTCCAAGGGTCTGCTTCAGAGGACTAGTACCTGTCCCTAAGGGAAACAATACAAAGTGTTCATAAAGACTGTAATGTCTTTATAAGACTGTAATGTCTTATGAGGGAGTTTCCCCATGCCAGTTGGTATACATTCTGCTGTTCCTCACTATGGGGGTTAGAACATTGCAGAGTGAAAAAGAAGGCTGTCCTCAGGAGTTTGGGACCTGTCTCACAATACACTTAATGTGTGTTATCAGCAGCTTCAAATTTGGCTTTTCAACATTCTTGGGTTTCAGAAGATTTTCAGGCAATGGATTTAAAAATAAAATCTTTTGAATAGATCCTAAAGCACTCTACACGACCATAGAGAAGTTTTAACCTGGTATTATAGATGATCTCCTCCAGCTTTCCCCCCCTTACATAGCTAGAACGAGTATTTAGCAAAAAGCATTTTTTTTAAGTGACAAATTTCCAAGAAACAAACTTATAAAAGTAATCATACTACAGGGTTACTCTATCCAATAAGAATGCCTCAAAAGAGCAATTTACCTGTGTAGTCTATAATCTCTTAACCAACCTGTCCTCTTACCCACAATACCCCTAGGAAAGAAGAGAATTCTTAAACGTGTACATTTGGCAAACCACAGACCTTTTTCTCCCCAACTGGCAGTTACGAGACCACCTAGGAAAGGTCCACTATCTGCACAAACCTCCTCTTTCTCCTTTAAAAAAACATTTGCAAAATTTTCTAGAACCTACTACAAGGGAGCATCGAGGATTTTCAGGGTAGTGAACCTGCTCTGTGTGAATACTGCAATGGTGGATCCCGTCATTAGACATTTATCCAAACCTATGGAATGTACAAGACCAGAGTGAACTGCAAGGTCAGCTGTGAACTTTGGGTGACTATGATGTGTCAATGTAGGCTTATTGATCCTAACAAAAGTCCCACTCTGGATGATAATGGGGGAGGCTGTGCATGTTTGGGGGCAGAGGGTATATGAGAAATCTCTGTACTTTCTTAATTTTTCTGTGAACCTAAAACTGCTCTTAAAAAAAAGCCTTAAAAAACTCCATCAGAAAGGTGATTCACATGTGTTAGCTTGACCTTTACTCAACCAATAAAAGCCATTATAAATATATTATCAGTCCTTAATAATGAAGATCATCTCCTAAGCCAAGAGCTATTTAGAACCTCTGGCATTACAAAGCAGATGATTCAAAAATAGTAATAGGAGGCACATAATAAAAATGACTTGTTTTGCTTGGTTTTAAAGTAACTACCTAGATGTTAGATGGCAAATTATCACCATTCATTTTCTTGTTCACCTTGTAAATGGGCTGGGTCATTGCCAGAAATCTGAATTCTTGGAAGAGCCATTTAGATTTTCAAACAAACTGATTCGATCATTCTAGTCTCCAATGGTTAAAACTGAAAATTAGTTTACCACAGTTGCACTGATCTTAAAAAAATATCAACCTTTGGGAAGAGAGAGGTAGAAGTCAGTCTAGATTAATAGAATTTACAGTTCAGTCATGGTGAATTTAAAAAATACATTTTTCTTTCAATAATTATTTTCTGTTCTAGATGAGGTAAAATTTGTAAAATCTGCATTAAGGTAATGTTGTGGGCACTCTGGTGATTACAATGATGAGGTTTATTTTGGTCAGAATGTCAGAGGGAAATATTAATTGTTGTTTGTCAACTGTGAACTTTATCCTACACTGTCCAAGGAGAGATAATTGGGACCACCCTGCTACAGAATCCTTACAAAAGAGCCAAAATCAGAACGTGAAATTGGCAAGCCTTTCACACGAAGATTATCTTAGGACTTCACTGATGAAATGCGAGGTCTTTCAAGTTCTAGGGATGATAGAAACACCACCCTCTCTGGCCTATCCCATTCGAGAAACCTGTGGGTGTGCTCACATTTGCCTGGGCATCTCTCTCTCTCATACACACACACACACACACACACACACAAACGAATCACGCTAGAAATGACTGACCTATGAGATCAAAATAAATAGGAGAAATGAGTGTTCCTTATACCTAGAAATAGCTGAAAACTGCAAAAGGTGAAGGTTTTCACTTTAGCACCAGGAATTGTGACAGAGCCCCATCTCTCTCACTGTGGCTGGACGGTATGTGGTTAGGACGCTAGAGTGATGACTTTGAGGCCATGGAGATTTCTGCTTCAAAAATGGAAGCTATGTTGTAGTTTTAGGACAATGGGGATCTATATCGTGAATAAAAATTGTAAAACATTTCTTCTTTGCTTTTCTTCTTAGGCAGATTTTCCTGCATTGGGAGTGGGAGCTGCAGGGGTGCTTTTTGGTAGAGGAAATCCAAGACCTAATCCTTTTGGCCTCTGCATGGCTTGAATGGGCTCAGCGATCCCCTTGCCATCTCGTCCAAGGCCTGACCCAGGTGTCCAGCCCATGTTCTGGAGCATTCGGTTTCCAATGTTGTTTTCTAGGATTGGTTGGGCGTTTTCCCCTACAAATCCTGAAATTACAAAACGACAAAAAGTAAAACAAAACAGAACAAAAATCCACAATCCCCAAAACACATTAGTACAGATGAAGATACTCCCAAGCTAAGAAAATCATATTCTCCTAAGTTTTTCTTTCAACAAGGTACCTGGGTGGGAGGTGCTGGTGGTGGGGGCAAGGGTTCATCTTGGGATGAGGACCTTAGTGGGGTAGAGGGATGAATGGAAGAAAGATCTCATTTAGAGTTTCAGCTCTACTAATCAGCAGCTTGATTAAGTTATTTAACTTCCTGTGGCTTTTGTCGCCTTATCTATAAAACAGGTGGAACAATGTCTACCTCACAGAAAGTGGCCAGCATCAGTTGAGATCTTGTACGAAAAGTATCGTCAGTAAATGATAAAATACAAAGAGGTTTATTTCATTTCTGCCTTAGCCTCAACGTGGAATTCTGAAAATCACCAACCTAACACCATAGTATTGTACATTTGCCTGGGGCATTGTCATTCAATAAAACCAAGACTAAAACCAAACCAAACAAAAAGCACAACTGTTGGCATCCCTAATTCCTAGGAATTGTTTACACTGTTCTAATCCTCTTCTTGTTATTTGTGATTTGGACTATAATAAGTCTTTTCTTTTCTCCTTCCTCCATTTCTACATTTTGATCACTATAGACGCAGACAAGAAGGGAAAAAATAGAGGAAAATAAAATAATAAATAAATACAGTAACTATTAAAGTTACAGATGGTGCTATATATAAAATAATTCTTCCCCTTTCCCTCTATCCCTGATCTCCTACCTCCATTTCTTATTTTGGAAAAGGAGACTGGGCAGTGCTTATCGTGAGATTTAGAAATAGCTCTTGTTTCCAGTACGTTCCTAGCAAAGATGACTTAGAGATGTACCTATTTTAAGCATTTTCTTTTTGACGGCATTTTCAAAGATTGACTTTTAGTTTGAATTTTCTTGGAGGCTCTTATGGAAACAATTGAGCTTATGAAATGTACATTCGATTCTAGGGGAAAGTGCAGAAGTACCAATTATCTAAAGTCAAAGAATTGAGACATTAACAGATGTAAAAGTCAAGGAAACATAAGAACTTGACTCCCTCCTTTAGCCACACACTTGGCCTTGGGCTGTGTGCACCTGAGGTAGAGCAGGCCAGGGCCCCGAGGGGTCCATTTCTGTTCATCCTGGAGCAGCAGCTGGAAGACTGTGGTGTAGGAAGGGGAACCTAGCCAATCTAGAGGTAACCAGTTAAAAGCAATCACAACTGTCAACTCTCAGAGCATGTCTTGTGGTTACTCCCCTTGCAGAAGGAAGTGATTATCAAATTAATACTGGAAATCATGGGGGAAAGGGGATGAGGGCATCTTAAAACAATCACTGTTTTAATGAGAACATATATAGCCCCACCTCCTACGCCAGAGCGTTCCAACAAGCCAGTTGTAGAACTCCGAGGTCGCAAACTTACAGGAATGCTGTCGTTGCTTCACGGTTCCCTCTCTAGTCCTTCAGGGCTAAAGATCGTCTCACTTTTCAAAGTTCCGAGGATGCCTCTTGTGTATATAGTAGCTCAGCTTGGGGTCCAGCATATTTCTGCTCTGAAATGTGGGTGGCTGTTTCCCGGAACAGTTTGAGGGCTGAAATGGGGAGCTGCTAACAAGACCACTCACTACTCTCTTTGGCACCCCCACAAGCCCCCTTTACCCCTTTTCAAACATCATTAATTTTTCCTCCCTGACTGGGGATGATGAGGGCACGTTCTACTCCATCCCTGTCCTCTGCCCCCAACCAAGAAGGCTGGGACTCTCAGTCCCTCTCCTTCTCTTAGATTAGGTTTAGGACGGATCCTCAAGCACCAATAACAATAACGAAAGTATTACATATGGGGCTGCATTGTATAATGTTCTATTTCTTGGCCCAGATGGTGGTTACAGAAATGGTCAGTGTATTATTTCATCCTTTAAAAAAAAAAATTAGGGCGCCTGGGTGGCTCAGTGGGTTAAGCTGCTGCCTTCGGCTCAGGTCATGATCTCAGGGTCCTGGGATCGAGTCCCGCATCGGGCTCTCTGCTCAGCAGGGAGTCTGCTTCCTCTCTCTCTCTCTCTCTGCCTTCCTCTCTGCTTACTTGTGATCTCTCTCTGTCAAATAAATAAATAAAATCTTTTAAAAAAATTATTTCGTTCTTTAAACAGTCCCTCTGCATTTCCATGTGTTCTTTGGGATACGTATTTCATGGTAAAAAAAAATCATAATATACGAAATAGCAAGGTTGAACCAACAGTTTTATTTTATGTGGTACTTTGTACTTAGCATTCTGGGGAGAGCAAGTGGATTGTTCCCCATGATTCTGAGTTGTAGAAGAAAGAAACTGCAAAGTGCTAGAAATCAGTTTTAATAATGGACATTCATTTACTCTGATCAATTGATTTTCAAAGCCCTTTATTGGACATTGTGGAAGTTTCAATCTTCAGTATGTTGTGGGACTGAGAATGGAATACATTTGCTGAATTAGTAACAGGCAATAAATAAGAACCAGGTTACCACAATGAGTCAGTTTTGGATTTGTTAAATTGGGTCTTAGTTCACTGAAACAAGTATCTTAACGTGTAATGGAAAAAAAACCTTTTAGTTGCGAACAGCTTGAATGACAATGACTGGTATATAAAAAATTCATAATTCATTTTGTGTGTATATATAATATATATAATAGACATATATATATGTATATATAAAATATCTCTCTGTGCACGTATGTACACACCCATATATATAATATAAAGAATGGACCCCTTAGTTACACACACGCGCACACACACACAAAACTGAAGAAAAGCCTTTTGTCAAAATTCTTCCCTAATAGGGTTGCTGAGGGGGAGGGGGTTGGGAGAGGGGGGTGGGGTTATGGACATTGGGGAGGGTATGTGCTATGGTGAGTGCTGTGAAGCGTGTAAACCTGGCAATTACAGACCTGTACCTCTGGGAATAAAAAATATATTATATGTTTATAAAAAATAAAAAATTAAAAAACAAAAACGAAAACAAAAAAACTCCTCCCTAATATAAGAAAAAGAGCCATTAGAGTTTTATTTTGAAATTATGATTATGGTGGCAACCCAGACCGACCTCCAAGATAGCTAATATCTTCTGAACAGCCACTGATCAAGTATATAAGGCTGAACAATGCACCGGCATCCTATCCCACATCCTTGATTTTTATGTGATTGTCACAAATTAGTTTAATTCCATCTATAAGCTCAAATTGCATCAGAGGTCTAGTGGTGTTCTGGGCTACACATCTGTTTAATCATATTTTGGATACAAAAGCTTACTAAAGTTCAGGTTTTGTTTTTGTTTTTGTTTTTAAAGATTTTATTTATTTATTTGACAGAGAGAGATCACAAGTAGATGGAGAGGCAGGCAGAGAGAAAGAGAGAGAGAGGGAACCAGACTCCCTGCTGAGCAGAGAGCCCGATGCGGGATTCGATCCCAGGACCCTGAGATCATGACCTGAGCCGAAGGCAGCGGCTTAACCCACTGAGCCACCCAGGCACCCTAAAGTTCAGGTTTAAAATTAAATATTTAAGAAAAGATATGAGGCCAATTTAATACATCTCTTAAAAAATGGCTAAATTGCAGTTATTTCTCAGTTCTGAAGGGAACAGCAAATGGTAATTGAGTATCACCATTTAAAAATGTTGATTATTTCAAGCATGGTGGTCCCATACTTGTGTTTTTTATCTAGATGTTAAAGAATTCACTCTCTCTCTGTTTTTTTACGTGCTGCTTCCTTCTCTTTTCTTAATGAAAATAAAATAAGGTAAAGCGGTTTCTTGTACTTTCAAGTAAAAAAATTAAAAAAAAAAAAAAGAACATTTAATTTCTCAAATGCTAAACCCTTCCACATAGAAACATGGATTCCCAAAAAGAAGAAAAACAGCTTTTCTATGCAACCTTAAAGACAAGGTAAAGTGAGTCCATTTTTCATGGACAGTGATTCTGGAGTGAGATCTACTATTGGGTCTCTCATCCTTTTTATGAGATTAAGACTTGGGATTGGAACAACTCAGTCTCCGCACAGCATCCTACAACCATAATTTCCTTTCCTTTTGCTCCTGGCAGTGCTAAATCTTTTAAGTCCTTTCCTGGAAAGCTCTCCTCCTGCTCTGGCAATTTTAGCAATACCCAGCTTGCTCACCCTCCCACGCTCCCGACCCCAGACCCCTTCACGCTGGATCCCGCCTCTCTCTGACAGCTGAGTGGGTCTTTCCCCCTCACATCTTCCTGGGAGTTTAGTGGATGGTAATTCACTTGCGTAATTGGCTCAAGAGATGAAAATCTTGTATCGGCCTTTCCTAGCTGCTAATCTGTCCAGATGACTGCAAGCCTAATTGGCAGCTTGTTTAGTAATTTGGCTCCTAAAGTGTTGTATTGATGTTGGATAAACAGCCAATGGAAGGGGAGGTGACACACGCTGCTTCCTACATAACAGCTAGTGTACCCTGCCTCAGTCCCTCCCCCGTATTCAGGGCGCATCTGAGCATTTGCAGGATGCGCTCACTCTTTCTTCCTGTCCCCTTCTCCCTAGTACTTTACTAGCCAGCTGGGGGGCAGGGCTATTATTACTATTGGTTATTAAAATCACGAGTTATAATGTAGTCCTCTGTTCTCCGTAACTAATTTAAGGACATGGATTTTTTTGATTACTGTTAAGAAAGGAAAGAGCATTTAGCACAAGATGTGAGAAAATGGTAGGTGTTACTACTCTTTGTCAGATGTTTTAATGATTTCATTCTTAATATAGAACAGCCTGATTCAGACGATTCTGCATTTTATCTGCAATACTGTAGGCATCTTTGACATGAATTTTGCTAAATCAAATCCATTCAAGTCCTTAACTGCTTAAAATACAAGGCACATACTTTTTAAATAATAAAAATTTAATGTAGAACTAATTTCTTTCCCCCCCTCAAAGTGATGAATACTTTGTAAAGAATGAAAGACATAATCTATATTGACATGTTTGGAGAAGTTTTGTTTTTTAATTTTTCGTTCTTTAAAGTTTTTATTTACTTGAGGGAGTGAGAGTGACAGTGAGCAAGAGTGAGAGACAGCTCCAGTAGGGGGAGAGGCAGGGAGAGAGGGAGAGGCACACTCCTAGCTAAGCAGGGAGCCCTAATGCAGAGCTCCATCCCAGGAGCCTGGGATCATGACCTGAGCTGAAGTCACAGGTTCAACTGAGTGAGGCACCAACAGCACCCTGGAAGTGTTTTTATTAATAGATATTTTGGTTGTACAGAAATATATTTTTTATGGAATCATTATAAATCAAAGAAGAGCGTTTTAAAAAAACTAAAATAAAAAATTCTTAAAACTGTGTTGGTTCTGAAGGCACAAGGAGATGTTTATATGCAATAATATATAATCAGGACCATTTATGGTTTGCCTACTGTGTACCAAGCACATGCTTTACTTGTTAGGCATAAGACATTCATTATATCCATTTCTCATAACAACTGTGCTAGGAAGGAATTATAGTCGGCCTTGGAGACATGGTATCATTTGACCATGACTACACAGTGATTAAGCAAGATTCTAACTTTGCTTAAGTTTACTCCAAGAACCTATACACTTCCCATGAGAATTAATGGCAAATAAAAAATTTTAGTGACGGGGCACCTGGGTGGCTCAGTGGGTTAAAGCCTGTGCCTCCGGCTCAGGTCATGATCCCAGGGTCCTGGGATCGAGCCCCACATCGGGCTCTCTGCTCAGCAGGGAGCCTGCTTCCTCCTCTCTCTCTGCCTGCCTCTCTGCCTACTTGTGATGTATGTCTGTCAAATAAATAAATAAAATCTTTAAAAAAAAATTTTTAGTGACAATGATACTTCAAACAACTTAAAAAAAATTAACTGGGTTATAGCTGAATTGTAATAACTTCTCTCAATTTGCATAAGGACAATATACAGCAAACATACACTAACACAGTTGGATAACAAAATATAATGATGTCTGCAGCTCTTCAGGTTACAAACGGTTCCACAGTCACCATTTCTTTTGATCTTCCTTATCAATCTAAAAGATAGGTATTATCAGTTCCATTTTACTGGTAACACTGAGGTCTGAAGAAGTAACACACCTGCCCAAAGTCAACTAGCTAGAAAGTGTCCCACTTAGAATGTGGACTTACATTTGAGTCCATATGTTACCCTTTCACTGACTAAACATTTGACTTAAAATATTGTATAACCAGTACTTTGTTATGTCATTTCTTTTGCTACATTCTCCCAAATGACTGAGATTTCACTGTTAACAAATTTCAAACTCCTGAGAATTATTAGTCTAAATTAGGATACCAAGTTGTTCTGAAGACAGTGTTTCAACTCTCTTGAAATACCTAAAGATTCATTTGCTTGCTGTAAATCCAGTTTATCTGGCAGGTATTTAAATTGTAATTTAAGTTTTAGATGTATTTATAAACATTTACAGGTTTTTTAAAAAATCTATTATAATAAACTCTGAATTTAACATGCATTTATTCCATTTACATTTATGGTGATCACTGGTGTATCTGGATCTATTTTTCTTGTATTATTTAATGTTATTTATCTTATATTCCTCTACCTTTTTGTGGAATTCTCTGTATTTTTGTTTCTTCCTTTCTGGTGTCTCTTGCTTGCTTCTATCAGCTTGGAAATTAAAATATTTTTATTGGTTTAGTGATTACCTTTAAATATCAACATGCATACCTGACTTATTATTTCTTCACATTTCCATACTGTTGTCCAGAATTTTACTTCTATCTTACTTTAAAAAAAAAAAAAAAAAAAGATTTTTATTTATTTGAGTGAGGGAGAGCACAAGCAGGGGGTGGGAGGAGGGAGGGGCAGAGGGAGGGGGAGGAACAGGCTCTATGCTGAGAAAGGAGCCCGACAAAGGGCTCAATCCCAGGATCCTGAGATCATGACCTAGGCCAAAAAGATGCTTAACAGACTAAGCCACCCAGGCTTACTCCATCTTACTCTTAATACACCCAAATTAATCATCTCCATGGGCAATGTCATCATCATTATTAACTTTTATATATTCAACATTTTAGCTTTATGAACATGTTTAACAATCTCTTTGCTCACAATTTCTTCTTGATTTTCATTTTTTTTAAGGAATTCCATTCTTCTACATGAAGTATTAAGCTTAGTAATAATTGGTTTTTACCTGAAATTGTCTTTATTTCATCCTCACTCTTGGGAATAGCCTAACTGGATATAAAACACCATGTTGATGGTTATTTTATCTCTGCACTTTGAATATTTATCTCTTATCTTCTGGACTTTACTGATGTTTTTAAGTCTGCTGCCAGTGTAATACCATTCCTATGTAGGTTACATCTTTTCTCCTTGGCTGCTAATTTCTTTTCTTTCTCTTTGGTGTTTTTAAATTTTTCTCTTTCTTTCTTTCTTTCTTTCTGCTAATTTCTTTTCTTTCTCTTTGGTATTTTTAAATTTTTCCCTCCCTTCCTTCCTTCCTTCCTTCCTTCCTTCCTTCCTTCCTTTCTTTCTTTTTTAACAATGCGTCTAGGTATGACTACTTTTATATTTACTATTTTCTGATAAACTTGTACTTTTTGAATATGAATATTCACATTTTTCTTCAGTTGTAAGAATTCTATCATTTTCAATGAATTCAGTTAAGATGCTCCATGAATAAAGGACCTCCCTATTCTTTCTACTCCATTTGGAAATTCTATCAGATGTATGTTGAACTTCATCCTCCTCCAAGTCCTCCAGCCATTCTATCTCCCATATTTTTATCTCAGTGCTTCTTTTAGGTAATCTCTTCAGATTGCTTTTAAAATTTGCTGTTTTTTTTTTTTAATTTTTAATTTAATTTTATTTTGGCTGGCTGTATTGAGCCTGTTGTTTAACCCATCCAATGAATTTGTAATTTTTAAGATTTTTTCATAATAAGTAAGAATCTCAAATTTCTCCTTGGTTCTTTACCATACCTATCTTATTTTTTTCTACAGCTACTTCCTTTTGTTTTTAAATTGTCTATAATTTTTTTTTTTAAGTTTTGGTTTATGAAGATGACTTCACTAGGTTTTCATTTGTGAAATGAAGATAATCATTGGGGTTTAAACCATGTACCACCAAAGTGGCTCTGCATTTGTTTCAAAGACCAGTTTTTCTGTTCATTTTTTTGACTTGGTGTAATTTTAAACTAGAAACTCATATGAGGTAGGCTCTTGGTTATGCATTTTCAGATTCTTCTACTTGGAGCTTGGGTATAAATGAGATTCTTTATTTTCCTGTGCCTGTGGGTAAGTTTTGTTCCTAGTCTGCCCTCTTCTAAGGCTAGAGCTTTCCAGACGTTCTGGCTTGATAGGATCCTTATACCCAACTCCTCAGCTTAGTTGCCCTCCTACAGGGGCACTAACCAAACTACCTCAGGGATTACCTAGACTGGCAAAACTGAGCATGGACATGGGGGCTGCTAAAGACCATTCCTGGTTTTGAACAATTTCCTTCTTTCAGTATCATTTATGCATCTAAAGAGATGGCTTCGTATTTTGTTCAGCATGGCCTGCTGCTCTGTAGTTTGTATACTTTCTCATTATTTAGGCTTTTATATTGTCAGGAACACACTTATTTTTAATCTAATGTGGATGTTTACCCTCTCCTTAAGTGTTCCTTGTACCAAATGATAATGGAGAGCTGTCTGAAACTCTCCTAAAACATCAGACTGAAAGGCAGTTTGGTGGTGCATGTATCAGGAGGACAGAGGTGATATGTTTCTTAGGCTTTTGCTATAGGTTCAGTGTAGTTTGGTTTCAAAATTAATACCAACCATCTCTCCCCAAAGTGCCCATTTTAAAATTCTGGGAGAGGGACGCCTGGGTGGCTCAGTTGGTTGGACGACTGCCTTCGGCTCAGGTCATGATCCTGGAGTCCCGGGATCGAGTCCCGCAATGGGCTCCCAGCTCCATGGGGAGTCTGCTTCTCTCTCTGACCTTCTCCTTGTTCATGCTCTCTCTCACTGTCTCTCTCTCAAGTAAATAAATAAAAATCTTTAATAAAAATAAATAAATAAAATTCTGGGAGAGATAAGATAATCTAGAGTGGTCATATAGATCCAGTGGTAAAAGAAAATAAAAACATAATTATTGATAAATAAATTTTGGACAACTGAAGAGATATAGCACCTTGAAAGGGCACTTGGCTATACTGACCATTTCCTGATTATGATTAGTATGACTTTTAATTAAAAGCACACTTAAAAAAAAATCTTCATCCATTATTATGATTTACAAGTTGCCTTTATTGCCTTAAGTATTCATGGAGATTATTTTGTTATTGAAATATCAGTAGGATGCTGAGGAAGAACTCCCGAAAGTCACAAAAAAGCTGTAAAGCAACCTCTTGCCAAAATCTTGCGTATCCATGACAGTGCAGCCTGAACCAATATCTATACCAAGAAATTGAACTTTGCTAGGCATATAATATAAATAAATGCATAGAAGAAAGGTGGACTCCCTATGATGACTATTTTCCCTAGGATATCAGTTCAACAGAAAACAAAATAGTAACAGCAAATACTAATTGTGGATAACAACACATTTAATACTGAGGTAGCCTCCGTATTTCAAAAAGCATACTCACATCTTTTCACTATCAGATCCTTAATAAGCTAAGACTTTTACCAAAAACACAGACCATAACCAACACTGCTGACTGGCTTTTAAGAATGTGTTAATAATATCCTTCCTATTTCGCTCGCTGCTTTTCTTCACCTTTACAGATGACATTTTTCAAACTATAAAATGCATTCTGCTGGCAAACCTTCCTGCTTCAACAGTTCTCAATTTTATAATAGTCAATCTACATCCTTTGCTACTGAGACACCTACTGTCTTTTGGTTTGTGACTTTGAATGAGGCAGCGATGAAGCCATACATTTAAAAATCAATAGCTAACCTTATCAATATTCATTTTCTTTTGTCAATACAAAATACAAAGGTGAAAGAGCAGTAAATAAGCTAAAGCACTGAAATAAATTCGGTGTTCCTGTCACAATTAATAAATGTTCAACCGATAACACTGCTGGCTAGTCTAGAGCCTTACAAAGCAAATGACATTATGCCTCAATGCTACGGCTAACACAGGGTGAGTAAAATTCTCAACACACTAGCAGGTAAAGATCAGATTTTGAGTTACTAATTTCATAGGTGACTTTTAAAAAATATTTATTATGTATACAATATGTAACTGTTTATTCTTAGAGTCTTAAATTGTTGTATAAACCTTGTTCAGGATTATAAAGTTAAGAGTGCCAAATTATAGTTTTCTGATAGTGTTCTGGTAAATGTTTTCTAAACCTGCTGTTTAACTGTGTAACTTTTCACATATAAATCAGAGGGATCATTACATAATATTTGAGCTGTTTGCCTTTTAACTCTTATCCCCTATTTCAAATGAGACATAGTTATCTTTACCTGCATTTTCCCTGCTTAGACGGAATGCTGACTAAAGGCAAAAGGATGTGTGAAAACGTATCTCAATTCAATGTGTTTTTTGGGAGGTCTGTGAGGGCCTATAAAATGGGGAGAGTATTCACTTTGAAATACTTCTACATGCTAACTCAACTCTGGAAGCTTAAATATAATTGACTATTATAAGGCTGAATATACTCCAGAATTTGAAAATTATAATTTTCAGAGACAAGATGATCAAGGATTCATAACCTCATTATCAAAGTGTATTTATGCAAAAGCATTTCTTACTTGAATTTGGATAATAATCTTCACCTTAGAGTTGATTCATTAGTATTAGAAGATATTCTTTTTAAAACTGAGGACTTTTAAATAACCTCATTCTCTACCTCTTTGAGAGGAACAGTTATGCATGGATTTAAAAAATGCATTGGAAATGAGTAACATAATTCTCTTACTCCACTACTGTAATTACAAAAATGCATTAAATTTCTATGCATTTTATTCTTTAAGCAAAAAAAAAAAAAAAAAAAAAAAAAAATCTTGTAACATAACCAAAATCCCGACTCTTAAGAGAATCACAACAGTTCTGAAATACAACGTTTGGAATATGCCGGTATAAGCTTATGAATGTTTTAGGCTAAAGTTTAATGTTTATACCCATACTCCGTATAAATGATTTCCTCTGATGCTACTGAGTTGTAACGTCAAAATCACCTTGTAGAAATAATTATATTATCCTCTCCTCAACCATTAAGCGTTTTCCTTCTCACTTCACATATGTTCAGAGTGTTCGAACCTGACCCTGATATTCTCTCTTCCTTACTGCAGGCACTAAGGTGCTTTAGTTCCATCCCTAAGATTGTTCTTGTACTATTTCTGCCACTAATGTTTGAATCATTGAAAGATAAGAGAATTCAGGGGACCATTCAACTGGAATGGGGATATTAAAGAATCTTACACCTGCCTTACGAAAGATTTGAATTGAAGAACTTATGACATGTATTTGATCTAAAAGTGGCTATATGTTCCTGTGGAAAGATATATTAGAACTATTCTCATGAATGTTCTGCATCTCTACCTAGCAATATTTAGGTAACTCTTCTATGAAACTTAAGATATCATAGCAGGTTCAAATAAACATATGCAACAGAACAGTCTTTAAAATATATTCTTACAAAAAGGCCATACGTTGTCATAGAAAAAACAGGGATTTAGGAGTCATGCAGGGAGATGTAGGCTTGAAACCCCCCTTTGCCATTCAATAATTACTCTCTTCTTAGGGAACGAAGAAAAACCTATCACTTCTCTGAATCTTAATTTTACGGTGTAAAGTGATGCTAATACCACCTAGCTCATAAAGCTGTTACAAAGATAAAATGAAATAACAAACTTTCTGTTACGTAGTAGGCATCCAGTAAGTGGTAAATATTATTCTACATAAATACACATTCCACACACAGGTGTTTCTTACTTCCAAATTCTGAAAATTCAGTATAGCTACAAGATGATGATCAATATTATATTTACTCATAATCACATGCATTATTTCTAATTTTATATTTAGATGGAACAACTGCTCCAATTTTAAGTCATTCAATTTTTTAGTACTCAACTATAGGACAGATCTCCTAAATAGAGAATTAAAGCTTTACATCTTTTATTTCCTTGTAATGACCATGTCAAGATTTCTTCTCTCCTTCTCATCGTTTATTCTCCTGGTTGACATGGATATTATTTTCATATTCTATAAATCATCATGGAAAAAATAACCTTTCCTATAAAGTGCTTCCCAAATGAAGTTAAAGTTTATAAGTATGAATGGGTAAGGATCCCAGGCAATAGGCCAAGGCTATTATTCTTTGTAACTGACCAAGTATCTACACTGAAAACATTTCTTAGAGTCAGTTTGCTGCAACACAAATCCTTATTCTTAGGTGGGTTTTTACATTCAATGCCCAGTTCTTCCTCCTTTCACTGGTTTTTCTCTCTGCCTTCCTTATCATTGCTCTTGCATGAGATTTTGTTAAACATACGGTTGGTTATTCATCTTCTTCACTACTAAGCTTGGGCCTTTGCCCTTCTAAGGTTTCCTGACCCCTCTGGTCTAGTGACTTCTCTCTGCTCCGCACTTGTGGTTTCCCCTATTTCACACTCATTAGAATGGAACATTATTAGAAGGATGTGATTTTTGATGTGATTTTTTTATTCTAATGCAGCTTTTTTTTGTTTCTTTGTTGTGTTTTGGTTTTTAAAGTAGGCTCCATGCCCAATATGGGGCTTGAACTCACCTCCCTGAGATCAAGAGTTGCCTGCTCTACTGACAGAGCCAGCCACGCACCCATGTATAAATATGGGAAGACGAATCTAGGACTGTTGCAGAGCTGGGACTAGAAACCAGACCGATGCATTCACGGTTACCTTTCCATCTTCCGTAATATGGGGCTTTGTGTTTTGAGGCTGCTCCTTATACTTTCGAATTTCTTACAATTAATTTCTTCTGGAGTTATTTGCCTTTTCATCTACGTATGCCTTGTTGTCCCAACCCGTCTATAAGTTTCCGCAGGCCAAAGACACAGCTTTTGAAGTTTTTGTATCCTTTTAATACCTCACACAGAGTCTTGCCTTCGGGTAGGTGTGTAGCAAATATTTTATTGATTGGCCGCCTGAAAAATCTAAACAAGGAACATGCAATATATCCTGACACCAAATGCAAATGATTTAATAGTTGCTTGTAAACTGTGCCTCTTCTTCAGTGTAAGTGATTTAGAATTATCTGTATTTTCCAGTCGATGATTTATGAACTTTATATTTGTGTTCTGGCCCAACCCCTTTTTGCTTTACCTGATGTAGTAGGTCCAGGCAAAGGTGCAGCTTTTCTTCTCCGTTTGATATCTCCTGTGCATAAGGATCCTAAATGCATGCTTGTTTGCCTACAAGTAATTATCAGAAAAAACTATTAACAAAGGAGGAAAAAAATGACACATAAATACACAGCTTGTATAATCTGAACCTAAATCAAAACATTCTCAACAAAGATGGAGCAGCATAGTAAAACCACCAATCTTGTTTATATCGAAACATAATTACGTTTGTTGACAAGCGTTCAGCAGCTAAATGCGCCATCATAAATTGTTACTGGAATGAATAATATAAAAGGAATGCTTTTTAATTTTCAAAACTGGCAATCTTTCTAGCTCAACATAAAATCAAGCACTGTTGCTTCTGACAGGAAAATAGCTAAGATTAATTATCTAAAGAGATCACAATATTGTTGCTAGGTTATCAATTGGTTACTAATGCTTTACTGTCAGAGCAACATTTATTACAGGAAAAGTATGATCAATTTCTTTTAGGATATTATGTGGCAGTGAATTTTCTTAAAACACTTTAAACAGACAGAAGGAAATAGTGATGTTCTCTCTCATAATTCGTATGATTAGAATTCTTTAGTTAATTGTTTATTAGCTAGGTGAGGAAGCATAATTTTGAATGTGTTAATGTTGGTCTTCTTCTACTAAATATGCCCACATTATACTGGATTATATTTATAAAGACATGATATATATATATAAGAACTGAGAAGCAGACTTTATGCTATTCTTAAAGTTAGTTAGAATTGGATTATTTTGCCTAATCAGGGACTCCTAAATTAAAAAGTTTTGGAAAAATTAGAAATGGCCCAATTGGAAATCAAGAAAAAAATTATACAAAGAGATGGAAAGGATTTAAAAGTCTTCAAACATTTCAAGCTATAAAAGGACTCTGTTCATTTCCTGGATCATAATCCCTGATGTGGGGTTGGGATAGTATCTGGGGATCACGAAGCAGAAATAAATGATGCATGTTTATTATAGCACATGTTCCTTTAGTAATTCACAGAGATATCTGGAAGTATCCTGACGTTTCATATTTAACCTAGCAAGGCCTGCTGGATCAGTCTTCACTATATCTAGTTATTTCTGAATAGACCAACAAACTTTGTTCACCAAACATTTGTTCCTTTTCATCTTCTCATGAATTGTATTCCTTCCCTTTAAGTTCCAGACTCCTATTTCCCTTCTCCTTAGTTCAGGATGACATATATACCTCCTTTTGCCTCACTGTCTTTAGAATCTCATGCTTGTGTGGGTTCCCTGTATGTACAGAATTTAATTTGATTTCTTCCTGTTAATCTATCAGTTTGATTTTTAATCTAGCTAGAAGAATCTTGAAAGACAGAGAAAAATTATTTTCTCCCCTACGTACCCAGATTATTAGAGAAAAATTTAAAAGGAAAAAACTGATTCAGGTAAAAACCAAGATATATATTTATACACATATTCTCAGGTATTTAAATATAATGAAAAGCTGGGCACTAATTTTACTGGGAAGTAAAATTTACTTATAGTTTCTACCTATAAGGCACAAAGTACAGTACAATAATGATCTGGCTGATCCACAATCAAATAAAAACACTGTCAGAATCTATCAATATAGGTAATAGCAACAGACAATTTGTCTAGTTTTCTCTTCCTTTTGTGTTGAGTGCATACTGTTTCTCTGTTAGAGAATAAATATATACACTTATTAAAATATTTTAAAAAATTAGTTCATTCAGGTAGTGACTAACTTTGCAGAAATACACACACACACACATATATATCAAAATCTTTTTAGACATGCAAAACTGTCTGGGTTTTGAGGTGTGGTCCTGGCTCCAATGCCCCCCCCCCAAAAAAAAACTTAAATAAATAAAAAATGAATGATTATGATCCCATTTACTTTTTAAAAACTGTTAGATTATTTTAAAAAACTACAATAGTATCAAAGAAGACACATCCTTTTTATACAATATCAAAGAATTCACTTATTCAGCGAGCATTTATTAGTATCTATTCGGACTTAGCATAAGATCCCACAGAGGCGGTGACAGTGAAGAGTAGGAAGGAAGAGATGGAAGATACAAAGGCATGGAATGTTCACTTCCTATTATAGGAGGAATTTACAGTCTCAGTGGGGAGTTTAAGTCACGAGTGCATGAAATACTCAGGGACAGTGGTGGCAGTGGTGGGCAACACCAACTTTATTGGCTATCACTAGAGATTATATTATTGAGGCCTTATAACAATTTGAAACATGTTTTGTTGAATATACCTTTTTTCTTTTGTAGGGAAATATTTGTGCCTTACTGGAAAACTACAATTTTAGAGCATATTCTTCTTGTTATCAGATTCTTGACTCTATGGAAGCTAGTTTACAACTCGAAGTTACGGATGCCTGAGAGCAATGGGAAATAATTCCAGTCTATAGAAATACAAATGAATTGTCCTGAGGAAGGACAATCTTCCCTCCTGTGGAGAAGTCAATTCTGCATTCATCTGCCCATTCACATTTACACTCCTTACTCCTTATAAATCTGTGTTTCTTTGACTCCTTCTTTGAACTCCTTAAAAGATCTGCTTGGTTCCCTCATTAACTCATGAGTTAAACAGTTATCTCAAACACCTATTCATTTTATACCTGCGACAGAGTCATGATTTTACCTTTTTGTACAATATTATCCTTTGACATCTGTGATCCCTCTGGAAATCTCTCCTAGCAAAAGACTGAAGCAACATTGACTCTGTAGAGTGTATACCAGACAGGCTCAGATATCAGCAATAGCTAAGGAGGGGAAGGGAACATTCTGGAAATGGAAATAAAGTGGGAATCTGAATTCTGAGGCATGGCCCTTTTGTTATTGAACTGTAAACACCAACCCATGGACCATTTACTTCTGATCCTCTTGTTGAAATATAATAAATATCCTTAGTTTAAGCCATTGTTGGTTAGGTTTTCTATACCTGTTGCTCCAAGTATTTATTTTATTTTATTTTATTTTTAAGTAATCTCTATACCCAACATGGGGCTTGAACTCACAACCCCGAGATCAAAGGTCTCATGCTCTACTACTGACTGAGCTAGTCAGGCATCACTTTGCTGAAAGTACTTTAAACAATAAAGAGTTTATTCTGGTTCGAGATGTCTGGGAAACAATCTTCCAAGCAGGAACTATATAATTTGAAGGAAGAAGAATGCTGGGGCTGGATCAGGGCCATATATGTCACATATGGCCATGAAGCTGTCTGGATTTCATAGCTGACATGGAGTCATTAAAGATCATTAAGCAGGAGAGATGGTTGGGCAGGTTAGAATCCTGGGACACCGGTAGAGAGCAGGGTTGGCTAGGGTTGAAACTGATGAGATGCAGGGCAACAAGGTTTGCAAAATCCAGACACATAACTGCTTCCCGTCACTCCTCTCTGTCATGGTTGAGAATAACACGACGCTGCCGTATCATGAAACTTCTTTGTGTTGGTCTATCTGAGAGAGGAAGTGGGCAGGCAGCCCATGAAAAGTCTTGATTCTGGATTATTAAAAACCAAACCAAAACAAAAACCCAAAAAACCCCCAATGCCAGGTTTTCTTACTTTCAGACAGATTTAAAGCTCAAACCAAGGTTAAAAAAAAAAAAAATTAGTCAGGAGGGTCCTTCTTTAAGAAATACATTTTTGGAAATAATTAGAAGAAATACGTGAGGGCCTGACACATATAAGTACCCAGTGTGACTATTAACATTGCTGGCTTCCACGTCTGCTGTTCTGGTACTAATGGCATGTAATCAGAGTCTTCTCACTGCTTGAAAAATAATTCTCCAAAGTCAATACTGCCTTTAAGACTTTATCTTTTTTTTTTTTTTTTTTTTAAATACTATTAAGACTTATTAGGAAGGCCTGTTTACAAACACGGTGAAAAACAAATCTTAGGAACAATCTCTCTTTTCAACCTCTTTTCTCATCTGCTGGACCAAAAATTCCCTTTCAGTCATCTTTACAGAATAAATGGAATACAACATCTTCACTCATCTCCCCTCCTCCACTCCCAGCAGAGCCACATAAAGGAAAGGAGACACACAAACATTCAAGGAGAATAAAGTTCAAGTTAATAAAGTCAGTACATTGAACCCAAAGACCTGAGCCATAAGAAAAACAGCTGGCTGCATTTCAGTAATTCTATCAGGAATTGACTATCTGCTACAGCGCATTCCGAGATCTGGATTATCGATCAGTAAGATTGCCCCATTCAGGCTTGTCCATCTCCCTTTTCCTTCAGACAGGCGCCCTGAAGTTGCTACGAATAACACGGAGTAAGGTCTCCTCTGTTATTCGTTGTCACTCCTAATGTAAAACGTAGCAGTTATTTTTTAATTTAAAATCAATGAGTGCCTCAAAGGAAGCCTTGTTGCTTCAGTCTAAATGAGTCATTTGTTTTTGCAATGCAGAATACTTGGATTACTATTCAAGGTGGTAGTTGGCTTTGTGTGTGTGCACACGCACGCGTTTGAGTGTGTGTGTGTGTGTGTGTGTGTGTTCTGAAGAAGGATAATGTACTGTCTTATGAACAGACCCGAAGTTATTAAAAAACGTTAAGATTTTTTTGTTAAGGCGCTCCAAGGAAGTTACCCATCAACGATACCAGTGTGTGTGTTTCTGTTAACGGTACTTGCCTGCGGTGGAGAAGAGGGGAAACCAATCAAGCCTAATAACTTTATAATGACTCACACCTTTACTATTAAAGGTAAATAAACATACCTTTAAGTGGAAAGGATCAAGAAATAATGCTGTTTTTGTTTTGGATTAGTAAGTATTGTCACTTAGTTATGATGTGAAACGTAGTTTCTCATATACTGATTCTGAAGATTTTCCTATTAAATATTAGAAAAGCAGAACTCAGAAAGAAGTCTTCATTTTGTTTTGCTTTTGAAACACACTTCACATGGTTTATCCCCTCATCCTTTTAAATGGTGTGGTGATAGGAAACTGGGCATTTTATCTGGAGGAAAACAACAACAACAACAACAACAACAACAAAAAAAACAGGAAAAAACAAAAAGGGAAAACAAAACAAAACAAAAATCCTAGTGAAAACCATCTTGCCTGAAAACTTGGCTTTCAACATGGGCTGACAGGGACAGAAGCCGGCAGTGTCAAACACAATAATATTAAAGGGAAAAGAGGAAGGACTTGTCTCTTCATCGTATGCACTTACAAACAGAGGCTTTTCAGAGAATTAGGCCTAGTTAAAGTTGCCCCCTGGATAAAATGTGTTCCCAAGCAGCCTCAGACAAGCTTCAGAGGAGCGACAAACAGATGTGACTATGGGCCCTGGCATTTGGCAAGAACACTCATTGTCAGTTAGAAAAATATAAGCATGGACAGGGCATCAGCTGCACAGAAATGAATCAGGTCTGCGGTGTCACTGGAGGAGGTGTCTGGTGGCAGAGAGAAGTCTCCGGGCTGGAAAACCCAGCTCCGTTGGGAACTTCCTCTTCTAGATACAAATGACCCTCTCCTCCCCTCTGATGTCTCCATGTCTCAACATACTAAATCGAAGGCGTTAACAGCAGTATCTCTTTTTCTGTTGTACTAAAACACACATGAAGCATTAACTACCATTTAGTCTAAGTATTTCTTAACTGTGAACACTGCATGAAGTCCTGGTTTTTAATGGTTTTTCTTTCTAAGCCCCTTCTTGTTCATGAAGCACACTTTGTATCTAGTCTTGTCGATCATGCCCTACCTGATTCTGGTGCCTTCTCTCTCTGTGGCTTTGGTCATCTGACTTCATGTTCTGCCTTGAGTCCATTTCCCCTCTCCCTGGACTAATCCTGACTTAAGAAAGTCAGAGTTTAAGGTTTAAAACAGTGCACCGAATTTAGTACTTGTGTCCCAGGAGCTGAGCCCTTGCTTTATTCTGGACTTAGGTACCTACCAGTCATAAGCCTCCCAGCACCTTAGTTGTTTTGGATTTAGGTCTTTCCTGGATATCCCCAAATGCTAAGGTCTGGCCCTGAAGCACAACCTGGTGATTGAGGCAGTCTCCAATGCTGCTGGCAGACCCTAGCCCAAGCATCAGCTGCCCCTGTCCCCCTTCTCTGCTCACTCCATTTAGGTAGATATCTTGAGATGATCACTAGAACATTCTGAGCATATCTAGGTGAGAACATTCTCACATCTAGAAGAGAGTTAAACCTTTCATAGGCAAATTATTCATAAGGTTTCAAAAAATCTCTTTGGGAGAACCGCTGTTACATCTTGGCTTCCATACTTCCCATATCTGTCCAAGCCCTACGGATATTTTTAAGGAACTGCTGGTCACCAAGGCCATGTACATGACCTAACACTGGAGCAACCTATTCTACCCACTTGAGAAAACTTCCTCTTTATGTTTCCTAATTTCCACCATCCTTGAGAACTTAATCTTTCACCCTTCACAGTTTTCCCAGAGTCCTCAAATCTAAATGTTCTTTCTTGTTTTTAAACTTTCCTAACTTCACTCTCCTTCTAAGAACTTTTCCTCTACATTTCATAGCAATCTGTGTTTCTGTCTGTTGTTACATATATCATATGGTCTGGCCCAACTTGTTTTCAGATTAGAGGGGACTGTCAGCTAAAAACACTGGAACAACTTAAGGCCAAGAACCATGTGCAATTTCACGGAATCTAACTTGGCTTCTGTCATGTATTAGAGGCACAATAAATATTTACTGAACGAAAACAAATTAAACTATTGTAAAAACTGTTGCCTCAACATTTCATTTAGCAATTAATCATGCATTTTTTGTGATAACACGTCTTCCTTGAAGTGTTTCTTAAATTTACTCAAAAACATTCATTCAACAATTAACAAAACTTGATCAGGTATTCTACTAGATGCTAAGAAAAGACAAATATGGCTCCTACCATCAAGGGGCTCATAGCATAATGCCAGAAACACAAGAAAGAGAAATTACTATACAGTGTAATAAGTCCATAAGGTTATGGTAGCAGACCACCTCTTTGGGGAAACAGAAAAATTCATTTCGCCTGAGTTCAAATTTGGATATTGTCTCTCCAAGCAGAATCTAAGATATTTGAGGCATCTTGGAGTATTCTTTTATTCTTCATAGCATAGTACCTAGGAAATAGTAGGCACTTAGTAAACGGATATTGATTTAATTTCTTCAATTCCTAGCTATAACTATGTATTTCTGGAATCTGTTTATCAATGATATGTAGTACAGAGTTTCAACAATAAATTTATTCCAATTTCCTCGAGAAAATGATAGAACAAAGCTAGTGTTAAGTCTTAGGAGGGATTAAAAATTATGCAAAAGAAACACAATTATTTTGAATATCTCCATTAAATGCAAGAGGATATGTGTCTACATTTAAAAAATTGGGATGTCGATCCCGATGACATCCTGCATCTTACAAAGAAGAACTATCAATTCAGACACAGATTTAGATATAACACCACATTCTCTCTGATTATGACACCATATAGTACTTCTTCAGATGAAACAGTTGGCATTTATAATGTCCATTAATAAAGCTATGGAGTGTTCTTAATAATATTCCTAACTTTTTTGAGGAAATCCATGCATTACTCATTTTTGTATCCACTTTCTCCAGTGTAGTATATAATACTTGTGCGTTTGTTGAACTGACTTCCTACTATAATCTCCTATTCACTCTTTCTGACTCTAAGCCAAGCTTTAATAAGTGCAGTTCTTAGGGAGTATTTTGGAATGGATGTGCTGAGTTTCTTTCTTTCACCAGCATCAGAGAATGATGGAATTAAAGGGGGCAGGGCAGAAAATATGTTATTATTTTTTTATTAGTTTGAATACATATTAGTTTCTTAAATCTTAGAATTTATTACTGAATTACCAGGAACATCCAAACATATTCAGTGTCAACTACATATGGGGTATTATGCTAAGTATTTCACATACAATAGGTCTGAGGAACCTAAGGTCCAGAGAAACTGTTACTTGTCAAAGATCACATAAACAGAAATGAAGTTATTCTATTTGAGCCAAGGAATGCATGCCTCTAAAGAATAATTTTTCCCCTATACCATACTGCCTCATTCAACTAAGTTTATTATACTCCATTTAATACATGTCTACTGAAAATGTAATGCATGCCATGCCCTATGCCGTAAAACAGGATTGGGAAATAAAAAAGATATGGCTTTCATTTTCTAGGGGTTAAAGTCTACTGATCATGTGGGAAAATGATTTCAACTCAATATTCAGAGAATTCCAAACCAGAGTGCAAGGCATTCCAGGACCCTCGGTGAGAGAAGACATCTGGAGAGGCACGACTACCTTGAAGCGCGTGTACCGCATGCCATCTTTGGGGCTCTAGGAGCAACTCAACAAGACGGGAGTGAGAACATATGTAGACATGGGAGGAGAAGTCACCTCCCTGCACACATCAAATTTTAAGAAGTTCAATGAATCTGTCCATTTACCATTACTTAAAATTCTCTAGAAAAAAGGAATGAAATGCCTGCTGAACTGAATTAATCAGTTTATTAACTAAATCAATAGTTGAATTCAGTGGGGGAAAAAGTCTGTCCCTACTTCTTTGTAGAAGTAGCTTTGGATAGTTTTGTAGCTACGGTTAGGAAGTTATTGGCCTGGTGAAGAGATGGAGTTCCATGGAGATCCATTTCCAAGGTAGCTTTTGAAGTTGAGAGGCTCTGTTCATTCAACAGAGTTTACAATTTACTTTCATGGCGGAGTTGGCAGATACAGGCTCAAGACTGAGCTCAGTTTTGGTGTTCTGTAAAGTGTCCCATGATGACTTGTTGCAAGGGGACTGAGACTAATGTCCTAATTCTATCTGCTGTAATGAACATCTGTAGAGTACAACCACTGAAGAGCAAAGGCAGATGTGGCTGCCATTTTCACATCCACACTGTGGAGGTAATAAACACTGGATATTTTAATAATATGCTGGAATGTCTTAAAGTTCTGAAAGATGTAGGGAGTTATTTCTACTCTGGAATATGTCAGACAGCACTGCCATTAGAGGCAAACTTACTTGAATTTAGGTTAAATTATTGTTTATTGGTGGAATTCAATTGGGAATCTATGACTTAGCTGAAATGCCACCCCCTTTAGGCAGCCTTATCTGACTGTCATTGTCAGAATAATCTCTCACTCCTTGGAGAAAACAATGATTTTTACTTTAAGCTACAGCTATATATCTACATGAACCAATACTCTATTTAGACTGTAGATTCCTTGAACGCAGTGGGGCCCACATCTGATTTATTTCTTTTAAGTAGATTTCCCTGAGCACTTATAAGTCTTGCCAATAACAGGCACTTATTAAATCATTATTGAATAAAATTTAACAAGTCATGCCAGAGTTTTGATAGTAACTTGTTTTTATGATAATCAATATCTTTATTGAGGTTCCGATTTCTGTAATAAATAAATGCTTACTTATGGGAATAGAAAATCACAAAACGAATTCAGTTCCTATCTTGGGCTTCAGGGTGGAAGTATGTGCAAAATCGAACTTGTATATATGTAAGTCAGCTTTTAAAGTCTAGGCAGGCATCTAATGCAAAAGTGTTTCCTTTTACATAATTTTGCGTTTTGCTAAGTTGCTAAGTGTAACTTTATGAAAATAATGCTTTTGGTGCTTTCTCTTCCATGGTGGTTTTTGGCAGATGAATGAACAATATGTACATAAAACTTTTACACACTTGTTAGCAAATGTTTCCTAGACTGTGAAATATACTCTAATAGCTAGGGAAGCTCTCGGGGGCTTGTGCTGACTACATGAACACTAAATGTTCAGTGATCAAGAGAAAGTATTTCAAGATTCTCCTAGTTCTATTCAACTCGAATACCTACAAAGTTGGAATGCATTACCTTATATTCAGAATCAGTTATGCCATCAAGATCTTTGACCAAACATCCTTTCTCATTTTGGTAATTCAGGTCTACTACTCTTTATATTTGGAAGCTCTATTGTCTTTAAATGTCCACAGAGAAATATTCTACCAAAAATTAACTTCAAATAAAAATGAAGTCTTTTCTCATTTTCTCATTTACATTTACATACATTTACTCTTTTCTCATTTACATTGCATTTCTTTAAAAAACATGCAGGCCTCTGTATTTTTTAAATTTCAGACACTGGATGCCAAATTAACACCAATCGCTTTAGTCATGGTTTCAAAATGCTGCCACTATCTCTGTTACATAATGCACAAATAATCTAAAGTGTTTAAAATTACTATTTTAGAAGAGTCAACAGTTTTGCTTAAAGATGAGATAGCAGATTTAAGAAGATGGTCGAGTTCATTTTTATATGTCTTAGGAATAAGACTTGAGGAAAAGGACACTACCGTATAAATTACCTGGCATTTGAGCTGGGAAAGCTACTGGACCCCTCTCTCCTTCCTCACATGCAAAATGGGAAAAATAACAGTATCTGCTTCAGAGGTTAATTTTGGAAATTAAATGAGATGAAATAAATGCATTCTTGACACTCAGGGGATCTCAGCTATTTTGGTATTTAACCAGAAAAATGATGGGGAATTTTTTTCTTCAATTTTAGGTAGTATACTTTAAATTCCCTGTCTTTGATCCTTCTTAACTGAATATCTGGAGAGGTGTTACAGCACAGTGGTTAAGAGTGTGGACTCTGAAGTCAAGAGATGAAGTTTCATTGCTGCTTCTCCATTTAAAAACCTGGGCAAACCTAGGTAAATTACTTAATTTTCACACCTTGCCTATCCCATCTGAGAAATGGAGGTAATGGTGGAACTGTTCTCAAAGAGCTGATGTGAGGGCTGAATGTGTGGCTTACTGCATGCTCTCAGTTAAGTCTTGACTATAATTCCCCACGGACAAGAGAGTTTGTTTATGGTAAACTGAACACTGCATTGATTCTGTCGCTTTCTTGTCCCAATCGTAAGCCCAAAGAAGTAGAGAAACTCTGGGAACCAGAACACATTTTGCTTTTAGAGTATGAATGGGGAAATATAACAGATTTATCATTAGCTAAGAAGGTCTAAATATATTCTATAAACATACAAATGTGTCATGTATGCAAATACAACAGAACACGATATACCAAATCAGAAGTTGTCAAGCTGATTTTCCACTGTACTTTATATCTTTTTTATGGATCTTAAATTCTACTGCAGAGAGGGCAGAGTTTATCTGAAGAACGAAAACAAGCTCATTGCAGCTGGTTTATAGCATTCAAGGAAGGGAGTATTTGGAGGTGAGGCTGGAATCGTCAAGAGGGGTAGACCAAGAAAGACCTTGCAAGCCACATTTAGGACTTGATCCTAAAGGCAATGGGAAGCCATTAATAATTTATGTGTTTGTGTGTTTCCATCTATTTGTTTGTTTGTTTTTTTTACAGTTTTATTGAAAAATAACTGACATACATACCTGTATTAGTTTAAGGTGTACAAAATGATGGTTTGATTTACGTACATTCCAAAGTGATTACAGTAGGTTGAGCTAACATCTCTCTTTTCATATAGTTACAATAAAAAGAAAACAAAGAAAGAAAGAGAAAAGGAAAAAAAACTTTTCTCCTTGTGATGAGATTGGTAGGTTACTCTCTTAACAACTTCCCTATGTGTCATATAGCTGAGTTAACTATGGTCATCATGCAGTACCTTCCATCCCGAGTACTTATTTATCTTATAACTGGAAGCTTGTTATCTTTTGACCACCTTCTTCCAATTTCCCCTTTCCCACCCTCTTTGGTAACTATAAATCTGAATTTCTTCACCTCTTTTTAAATTCACATTTAAGTGAGATCATAAAGTATTTTCTCTGTTTATTTCAATTAGCATAATACCATCCATGTTGTCTCAAATGATAGTAAGATTTGCTCTTTTTTCCTCCCCTATGGCTAAATAATCCATTACACACACACACACACACACACACACACACACACACACACACACGCACACAGAGCATCTTGATCCATTTATCCACTGATGGGTACTTAGGTTGTTTCCATGTCTTGGCTAGTGTAAAAAATGTTTCAATGAATATGGGGGTGTGCAGATATCTTTTGGAGTTAGTCTTTTTATTTCTTTTGGATATATTCCCAGAAATGAACTTGCTGGATCATATGATAGTCCTGTTTTGATTTTTTTGAGGATCTTCCATACTGTGTTTTCCATAGTTGTATACCAATTTACAACCCAGGAACAGTGCACAAGGAGCCATTAAGAATTTTTAAGTACACACAAATAGATTTGGGTTTTCCATATGTCTTTCTGGCTATTTTATGGAGACTAAATGAAGGGCATAAGAGTGAGAGGCTAAAATGAACCATGGATGGAGTCCAGGTTTTCCTGAGTAGGAGGATATAAGATTCCAGAATGCAGAGATTGTACACAGTATGTGGGTTCCAAACACATCACCTAGACTAGTGGCTTTTATACACTTGGTAAAAAAAAGTCCTTAAAGGTGTGTGGAAGTAGTGTATGAAGCATCAATGTTAAAAGAAACATAGACATTACTATACTAGAAGACTAGAAAATCATGACACACTAGATCTAACAGTACAGAAATGCAGCCCTGACCATGTATTGCTCTAATCACTTATTTCCACTCTTAAAAATAAGCAGGTTATGAAGAAGTCCTGGAATATTCTGGGAATACGGTGGCAGTGGCACTCTTGTTTCTGAATCTATATAGCATAACCCGAACCCCCCAACAACAGCTAGCCAAAGAGAGATGATAGCATCCAGAAAACAATTAGAAAGGAAGTTAAAAAAAAATTCCAGAAATGAAACTAGACTAAAATATAAGAGAATAAAGAGGATGGAGGAGAATAGAAGGTAATGAAACACAGGCTGCAAAGTATAAAAACATCCAAAATAAAAGAAGAGAGAAAAAGGATCATATAAGTGATACTACAAAAGACAGGCAAAAAAGATCCAGTATATGTATAAGAGAAACTTTTGAAGCAAAACCAAAGCAATGAAATAATATAAATATGAAAATCTGTAACTGGAGAAAATCTTAAAATTTATTCCAAAATAATAACAACTACCTTCAGAAAGAGCATACTTCGTCCTTGGGGAAAAAATACCTTGAATGACCATACCAGAATACAGTCTATTGTAGCTCTCAGGCTTTAAGGAGAAAGAAAATATCATTGAGCATCCAGGCAAAAATAAGCCACTGAAACATGAAAGGAAACCAGACTCCAGCAGACACTGAAAACAAATGTTTTATACAGACAATGCAGGAACCTATTTATTGAGGAAAGAAGACAGGAGCTAGGGGTTGTAAATCTGGCCAAAGTGACCTTGACATGTACAGGTCATGGAAGTCAAGGAACACTGTTCCACGAGCCCTTTCAGAGGAAAACAAAAAGAACAGAGAAACACTGACTGCAGATGTGATGGAGATCATTATATTTATTTGCCAAATTTATACCAAATGAACGGAGCTAGAACCAAAACTAGAACTGAAATGAAGAAGACAGCATAGGATGGATGGTTCATGCCTCCAAGAATGTATACAGAGTACACGTATCATAAAGGGAGAGAAATGAAAAGTATATAGAAGATGGAATGAGTTTGCTGACTGGCCTACAGATATTAGCAGAGTATCATCGACTTTACATCCAGTGCTTGGGAGAGGAATGAGAAGGGCAAAAGAGGTTACTAGCTGACTTCAGGATAGGTCCCAACAGGGAACCAATAGCAAACAGCCTCTCCTGCCCAAAGTATTGATGCAAAGGTAATTATTAGAAAAAATAAGTCTTCTGAAATGTAAAATGTTATACCAGAGTGCAAGTAACAGCAAGGAAAAGGAAACACAGAAAGGAAGAAAGATAGAGCTGCTTATTCTAAAATAGAAAAAAAAAAAAAAGCCAACAGAAGGATAAACCATAAATAGAACAAAACAGAACAACAGCTACCAGCCCCCCGTTGAGGGGACAGGATAGAGGTTAGACCTCTTTGAAAATGATTTTTTTTTTGGTGGAGATTTGATTATAGAACCTATAATGATGTTTATGTCATTATATAACAAAATTAAATATATTTTTAAAGAGAAGTCTCTGAATATTAAAATGAAACTAAAGAACCTAATTACAAATTTGTATATCTATACTTAGGAACTATTTTAAGTGACTTTACTTAGTTTTAAAAAGATTTTATTTATTTACTTAAGAGAGAGAGAGAAAAACAAAGCAGTGGGGAGGGCAGACAGAGAGAGAGAGAGAGAGAGAGACAGATTCCCTGCTGAGCAGGCTCCATCCCAGGACCCTTGGATCATGACCTGAGCCAAAGGCAAACACTTAACTGACTGAGCCACCCAGGGGTCCCTCAAGGGGCTTGAAATTGACTACACACAGGGATTGACTACATATTCCTTGTGAAATATATAAGAATTATAAAACAAATAGGGAAAGGGAAAATTTTAGGCTGTTCTTAAAAATTATTTTATTTGATGGTCATGATGATAAGGTGATTCTGAGACTGCTCTGTGTATGACTGGTTAGATAAAAGGAATACTGCTCACCCTTGAAAAATACAAGGAATTTTTCCAATAAATACAGTACAGTACTATCAATGTATTTTCTCATCCTTATGATTTTTTAAAAAGACTTTATTTTAGTGAGAGGAAGAGTGTGAGAGAATGTGAGCAGAGAGACGGGCAGAAGAAAAGGGAGGAGGAGGGAGAAAGAACCTCAAGCAAACTCTGCACTGAGTGTGGAGCCCCCACTCGGGGCTTGATCTCACGACCCCTGAGGACATGACCCTGAGATGATGACCTGAGCCGAAACCAAGAGTTGGACACTCAACTACTGAGATGCAGGTGCCTCTTCCTTATTATTTTCTTAATATTTTTTCTTTAGCTTACATTGTTGTAGGAATATGTTATAGGAATACAATATACATACATGTATATTACATATATATTATATATATATTATATAATATTATATATTACATACACATATTATATATTACATTATATATTATATACATATAATACATATAGCACAGAAAGTATGCATTAATCAACTGTTTATGTTCAGTAAGGCTTCTGGTCAACAGTAGGCCATCAGTAGGTTTTCGGGGAGTAAAGAGTCACCAAAGAAATTCTGACCACATGGGGTGTGGGTGGGTGCTTCTAACCTTCCCACATTGTTCAAGGGACAGCTGTTAACTATATGGTGTCATTGAGAGGTAGTATTTTCAATGTTGAAAAAAGAGATTATAATCAATAATGGAAAGTACAAAAATACCGAAGTCTTGAATTTGAGTCAAGACTATTCGAGTGAGCCAACATGTTTAAAAAAAAAAAAAAAAAAAAAATCCTAACGCATTCCATTAAAAAGGGCTAGAAATCATTATAGCTCTAACATCCAGATTGTAGTTTCTGAAGCTACTTCCCTTCTTAAAGACATGGCAGATTCGTGGTCTAGGCTAGAAAAGGTACAAGGTAGCCTTGAAAAAGTAAACATACCAGATGGCAAGGAAGAAAGCAAAGAAAATCCACTAGAAAGGAAACAGACTCAGGAGCCTATATAAACAATTTTCCATTGCCCAAAGATGGGCCAATTTTAACACCATTAGAATAATAACTAAAGAACTGAAAAACATCAAATATGTTTAAAATAAATGAGTTAAAGAAAAAATAGAATCTAGTTTCACTGTTCATCTCTGGAAAATGTAAAGAACCAATTAATTTTGAAAACTGATAACCAAGGGAAGTGATCAAGTATTTCTCTCTCTTTTCCTACATGATCTGTGCCTTGCAGTAATCAAGTAGCTGAAGAGGAGGATTTTTTAAAATTTTATTTTTAAAGATTTTTATTCATTTATTTTCAGACAAAGATCACAAGTAGGCAGAGAGGCAGGCAGAGAGAGAGGAGGAAGCAAGTTCCCCGCTGAGCAGAGAGCCCTATGCGGGGCTTGATCCCAGGACCCTGGCAGAAGGCAGAGTCTTTAACCCACTGAGCCACCCAGGTGCCCCGTGGGAAATATTTTTAATGGCAGTAATCCAACCAATAAGCAAAATTTGAATGACAGAATTAATATATCACCATTCTGTAACCCTTATTCAATGAATCTGGGATCATTATGGCTAACCAATCACAGAAAGAGACACGGAAGTGAGAAAAATAGAAGATACCATCTCTGAAACAGTCTTGGCCCAAACAAAGCAAAACAAAGCAAACAAAACAACCTGAACCTAAATCAATTCTCTAGATTTAAATACCAATTACAGGAGGGAGGGACAAGAGGAGTATGTGCAATGACACAGTAGGGTAAAATCAGCAACATTTCTCGGAGGTGACAAACTTCATAGAACAAACAATCTGATTTCTGCAATCAAAAACTTTCAAGGAGAACCAAAGGCTGGGGAGGGCATATTTATAAATTAAAGGGAACATTTTTAAAGAGATGTATGTCAACCCATTATAAGAGACAGATCTCATTTGGATCCAAATCCAAACAACGTATAAAATAAAACATTACAAAATAACTGAAGAAATGTGAGTATCAATCGTATATATTAGCATATGTTAAGAAATAACATGTATTAACAAATGATTGCTCTTTTAATAGATATGGTAATGGTACTGTGGCTTCTTCTTCTTCTTCTCCTTTTTTTTTTTTTTTTTTTTGAGAGGCTATTATTGGGGCGCCTGGGTAGCTCAGTAGGTTAAAGTCTCTGCCTTCGGCTCAGGTCACGATCCCAGGGTCCTGGGATCGAGCCCTGCATCGGGCTCTCTGCTCAGCAGGGAGCCTGCTTCCTCCTCTCTCTCTGCCTGCCTCTCTGCTTACTTGTGATCTCTGTCAAATAAATAAATAAAATATTAAAAAAAAAATAGGCTATTATTTTTTAGAACATACTGTTAGTTTCAGTTGAAGTAATATGGTAGATGGGCTTTGGGTTTGGAGGAAGGGCTGGGTGTGGATACACATGAAACTAGGTTGGCCATACCCTGATCTAAGCCAGCTGAGACATACTGAGTTTATATTTTTCTCTGTATTTCTGCATATGATAGATTTTCCACAATAAAATATTGTTAAAAACTGCTTTTACCATCCTGACATTGTAAGTGAAAAGCATCTTTTCAACTCTTAAAACTGCCAGTATGAAGTCATTTTAGATGTTCAAATCCTAGTGACACTTTCCATAATTTTTAAGTGATCAAACTTGAAATTAAATTAAGTTATCCATGGAGTCTGATGTTTTTTAGTCTGAGTACACCTCTGGACTGTAACTTGATGTAAAAAGATTACAGAAATCCCTATCTGAGGTTTATTGTCCTTAGAAAGGATAATGCATAGTTTTTATTCCATCTTTCTAATTAGTAATTTAAGCATATGTTCAGCATTTAACTCTAAATGTTTGCCTTTTCCCCAAGCTCAAAGACAGCTGTCCAAGATTTGAATGCCAGAAAACATTTAAATATCAACATCTGTTGAATTATGTTAATTTAGTGTAATATAATTGGGCATGAGTTGGAATTGATCAGAAGTATATGAAATAAACAAAGTAAATTCCCAACAATATCTTGGTATACAAACAAATCACTACAGAGTGATGGAAAATATTTCTGAAGAGAAAGGGCAAGGAAAAATTCTGATTATAAAGAAGTGGATTCTTTTAAAAACATAGCTCTAACTCTACGAGACATCATTTTGTGATTTTTAGATTTATTTTTAAATTGCCTCCTAATTGAAAGATAATTAAAATCAACTACAACAAGTGACAGTTAAGTGTTTAATATTTGAAAAGTTTTATAAATTATTACATAATTTATGCTTATATAGCCACTATTTATATATGCAGTAACTGTTTTAGACTACAGGATGATCCCCGTTATATTATGAGCAGTTACATATGTCAAAGTTCAAGAGTTCGTATAATCGGTTTTCTATGGACACAAAATGGTATTTTTTAAATTCAAAGCATTGTCAATGCGGCTGATGAATTTACGAGGTTTATTCTCCAGGCTGCAAGGTACAAATTATCAAGTAGAAGCTATTGTTTATTGTGTTGCTGGTTTATTGTATTGCTGGTCTAAAACATTAACTTTTACAGCAATTCTTTTCCTAATAAATGAGGAATGCTTGATGTTTTGGGGAGTGTTCTGGCACCTATATGCATCGGATGATCAGATCCTAAGACGTACCCCCGATGAAGTTATGACCTGGGCCAGCAGTGGGGGTACAGCTGCTGTTAATACATGGTCCTGCAGGTGGACCTCTATCACTGCCTAGGGGAGCCATCTCTGGGAATTAAAGGTTATTTTTGTGTCCACGTCCATTTAATCACAGGACCAATTTGGAGAGAGCCAGCTGTGAAACAGACACCTGTCTGAAGGAAATGGACTCCACAAGACAAATTTACTGGAATGGCTTTCATGTGCTATTTTCCATTATTAGTGACCATGGCCAAATTCCACTGCTGTTCTGGAGGGGAGAGGCTGCGCATGCGTTTAGTCATGTGAAAATATCTAACAGAGCTACCAGATTTCAAGAAAGACATTGTCATGAATGTTTTACCAGGACTTGATTGCTTTTTTAATTACCACACACCGGATACATTACATATTTCCAAATGACAAATCCTTTTTTTTTTTGTCTGTGTGGGTTATTCATATTACCCTGAAAAGCAATCTCTCAAAATTCTAACTGGCTGGTAAGAAATTTTATTTAGTACAGTCACGATTTAAAATAACTCCCTATAACTGTTAGTTTAAAATTTTGGCAAGGAAGGTAGGTCAGAATTTCTAGATGCCCAAAGGACAGGAGGCAAGAGAAGTGGCAATTTGAGACTACTTCCTTTTTTTAATATAATAATTTCGTCATATAGTATAAAATAGATTAAATTCCTTAAAAACCATTTTATGTTGTATATGTGGTGTATTTCTAATTACGCTACTATAAATATCCATACCTAGAAGCCATTAAAAATTTTTTGAATTAGAACACAGATGCAATTAAATGTATTCCAATTAAACAAGTATAGAATGTATACATTCATGTTACAGGGAATATGTAAATATATTCTATGTCTTTATTCATGCATATGTATGAATGAATTTAAAAATCTAAAAGACATTTTCTTTTTTTTAAGATATTTTCTGTCTGGAGGATTGGGTAAACTTTTTTAAGACAATGAAATTTAATGCGAATATTAGGTTTAGAAAGTAGAACAACAACACACTAGACATTTTACTTTTAAAATTACTATTTAAAAGCAGTTTCAAGCCATTATTTTGGACATATAAACATAAAGTATATAAAACATGAATGTTAAGTGGTATAAGTTGTTTTAAATTATGGTACTGAATCATTAGTTTAATATGACAAAGGAGGATTTGTTTTAAAATGGCAAATTGTTAACACAGGGTATGTAACTTCTCATCTTAAAAATTTACATAAAGCTTCACTTGCTTTTGTTAATAGGTTTAATCTTGTTGATACATTTCTGTGAAAAGCAACACTGAACCAATATAGTCCATGTCATTAACCAGTACTCTAATGAACAGTTATCCTGTCCCAATTTATTAACAGCTGCTCAAAAATGTAGTAATTAATAGTTTCATTTATTTTTGGCAAACCTGCAAAATGACAAATAGTTTTGTATCCGTTGCAAATTAGATCTCCTTCTCCAGTAACAGATGACACTATGCGGAAGACTAAGTAAACTCAAACCTTGAACATCTTTGGATCTTTAGAAGATCAAATAAAAAACAGCTATAATTTTATTTGTTAAAGCTGCAACACAATGATTTGTATCATCATATAAAAATGAATATGCTCTGTATTAAAGTAAATAGAAATGTTCTTCTAACCTGACGGAAGAAGGCTGACATGAATGTGTTTGTATGTCAATATTATGGGATTTGTTTTGATTCTGTGATGAAATCTACTGTCATTTTTTTTCATTTTAGGAGTCTCTTTACTACTAATAGGCAAGATGACAGCCAAAAAAAAAAAAGAGGTTGATTTCTTCTTCCTCACTATTAATTGCTAACATAAGAAACAGAACACACAGTATCCAGGGGTTATCAAATTGTTTGACACTAAGTAGATGAAAAATGTAATGCTACTACAAACTAAGTAAAAGTGAAATAACACGTTTTTAAAAGACATTTTATTTATTATTATTATCTTTTAAAATTTATATTCCCTCAGCTTTTAAAAAATTATTTATTTATTTATTTATTTGAGAGAGAGAGAGAGAGAGAGAGATCAGATAGTGACAGAGAGCATGAACGGGAGGGGAGGGGCAGTAGGCTCCCCGCTGAGCTGGGAGCCGGACAGAGGGCTGGATCCCAGGACACTGAGACCAGGACCTGAACCAAAGGTGGACGCTTAATCGACTGAGCTACATTTAAAATGTTAAAAGACATTTTAAATATTAAACACAATTGAATAACATCAACAATAAAAGCATTTTTACTTAATTTCAAATTACATATCAGACGGCTGGATGGTTTAGCCTTTTTGCCTCCCAAGAGTAAATGACAAAACTCATTTAAGTAAAGAAGAACAGCAGATTAAAAAAAAAAATACCAGATCTAAAAGGAAAGGCATGACATGATCTAAATAATTCAATAAAATTGCTGTCAATTTTTGTCAAACTATCAATCTTTTTATATGGATTCTTAGAATAGTAAGGACTAATCATAAATATAAAGAGGTATTTTAAAAAGTAAGACATTTTCAAGAATGGCACATCCCTTAGAATCAGGCATCATTTAATGCAAGTTTTACTGCCTTTCAATTTGGGAAACTATATTGAACTTTCTGGTACTAACCAAAGGTTATGACATGAGAAACAATATGAAATTATTTAATTGGAGTTTGAGATGAAGGCAGAGGAAAAGAACTTCCTAACTTTGAGAAGTATAAAATTATATTTGACTACTGAGATAAAAAAGTGGAAGATTTGGATATCAAGTATGGAATTTAAGGGGCGCCTGGGTGGTTTAGTGGGTTAAGCCTCTGCCTTCCGCTCAGGTCATGATCTCAGGGTCCTGGGATCGAGCCCCACGTTGGGCTCTCTGCTCAGCAGGGAGTCTGTTTTGCGCACCCCCATCCCCTGCCTGCCTCTCTGCCTACTTGTGATCTCCATCTGTCAGAAAAATAAATAAAATCTTAAAAAAAAAAAAAGTCTGGAATTTAAGAGAAAGATATGGGTTGAAGAAATAGATTTAGATGTCACTATTGTTTTTATAAAACACTCAGATGCAATGCCTGAAGGTTTGGCTGAGTGTGTGAGTGTCAATATGTGTGTGTTGTGTTTAACTTGGGCTAAGAATCTAGTACGTGCAATGACCACTCAAAAACTATGCCTGTTAATTATTAAATATTGACAGTGATAGGTAATAAGAAGTGTTTTTTAAAAATTACAATCCAGTATGCTTTCATGCATTTATTGCTTGAAATAATTTTGTGTTTCCCTAAGTTTTTATTTGTTTTCATAGGCTTTCAAGTACACAAGGAGATACTCATTCAATATTAGATGAGAAATAATACACAAGAAGCCTAAGACAAAGCGCCACAGTAGGAAAATGGATAGAGAATTCTGAAGAAATGAAAGGAAGGCAGAAAAGAGAACCTCATAGACTAACCCAACGGAAGAATCGGATGGGAATAATCAGTAAGGTATGGGCAACACGGATGAATACAAGACAGGAAACACGCCACTTTAAGCAGTGCAATGCAAATTCTTGGGCCAACACAAAATGAATATCAGAGGATAACATTTGGCTGAAAGATTTTTCACACCACTTAATATCCAGGGAAAAAAAGTGCAGCAACAGACTAAAAGGAAGGTGTGTAAGACTAATACCATTTGGATCAATGAGATGACATTACAGCACTGTTTGTAATTAGAGTTTGTTTATATTAGTTTACATTATATCTGTGTTAAGAATCAGTCAAAAGGGGATGCCTGGGTGGCTCAGGCATTAAGCCTCTGCCTTTGGCTCAGTCAGGTCATAATCCCAGGGTCCTGGGATTGAGTCCTGTGTTGGGCTCCTTGCTCAACAGGGAGCCTATTTCTCCCTCGGCCTCTGCTGTCCCCTTTCTTATGCTCTGACAAATAAATAAAATTTGAAAGAAAGAAAGAAGAAAAAAGAGAAAGAAAGGAAGGAAGAAGAGAAAAGAAAAGAGAAATCCAAAGGACCCCCTGCCCTTTTCAGAGGAAGCAGCATGGGACCCCTTGAAAAGCATAGTCCGTTGTTGATGAAGTAGGGTTCCCGAGAGAACGGACTGTCATTAGCAAAGTAGCTGCTTGTTTAAAGGTGGCTTTCACAGGTTGTCACCTCTTTGGCACTGTTAGACATAGGAGTCTCAGAGTTGGAAAAGACACAATTCCCCTGCACCCTGCACGGATTTGAAGAGCCTGGATGAAGTGGGTGTGGCAAAAAAGGAAAAATGCCATAAACTGGGTATCTGGAAATCTACCCAAGTGCATTATAGTTAGTGGCCTCGGGAAATAAGGGCCTGAAATCCGGCTACAGAGGTGTTGAAAACTCCCCCACGGAGCTGAGGGTGACATGTACTATACCCTCCACCGGCTGGAAGAATGATGCCAAGCTCCGGTGAGAAACGCCCACCTGAAGACCGAGCTGTCTCCAAGAGCTTCAGAGGCTCGGCTGTGAGTCACCAGCGGCAGACCATTGGTGCATTTATCTTTTCTTACCTGCCTATGTTTCAGGAGTAAATGATCCCCAAATTTATTGATTTAATGCATCATAGTTCTCTACTCTAACCTTTATGTTTCCCACAAGTTGAGAAAGGGAAGTGCAGTCACTCACCCGAAGGGGGTAAGAAAAGTCAAGCCAATATTGAAAATACTAGAAAGAAAATGGCTTTGAAGACAGCAACGCAGAAAAATACATTTAAATAAGAAAGGTGAAGAATTTTTTGTCTTGCACTTAATAAAACTTGTAACAAAAATTAAACTCGAGTAAGTCTTTCTCTCCTTGTGCTTACTTCACCTCCACGAATTGCCCTGTGCCTCACACAAACGTTACCCTTAGAGACACAAGAAAATAAACTGCACCCACAAAACAAGACACAGAGGATATCTGTTCAAAAGGAATGTTCATAGAACAAGGTGAGCTCTTGGAAATGAAAAGTGTAAGAGAATTTTTTTTAGTGAATAAAAGGTCTGGGAAATCACTTTGATAAAACTGCCCAGAAATCTTTGAAGACAACAATATATAAAAGGGACATTAAGGAAAGTTGGAGCATCACGTGAGGGCACTCCAACATCCAAATCCCGAGGGGGGGGGGAGAGGGCGGGGGCGGGGATGGAAACCCAGACAACTCCCCCTGTGGGAGGAATGCATTGGAAGTCCCGAGGCAAATTCCATTCCCAGCTGAATCAGTCAACGTAAGACTAGAATAAACAGATTTTCAGATATGCAAAGTGCCCAAACCACAACTGTTCTCCTTCTCAGAAAGCTCAGGAAAAATCGTGGAGGCCAGGGAACAGGAAATCCCGTGTAGGAGAGATGAAGTACAGCCCCAGGATGATCATGAAGAGAGATCACGGGACTTGAGCTGTGCAGCAGGTCCAGACAGCACACAGCTGAGAAAGGATCTGAGAAACGGACAGCTCCAAGAGGGAAGCCCCCCAGAAAAAGAATCGAGAGGAACTACATTTCTGCGTAGTGGTGGTTGATGAACTGGGGTGAGGCACACAGAAACAAAGCAAATGAAAAGCAAGACAGTTATCTCCATGACAACAAGAAAGTGATACATCTATGAATAATATTTACATACATAATCACATTAATGCAAACAATGAATATTGATTTGGTCTGACAATTAAGAGATAGCTACTAGAAAGAGAAAAATGCAGATAAGGGGGTGTGCATGCGTGTGTGCGTGTGTGTATGTACAGGACGTACAGCAGGAAGTCAGTAGGTTATACCAAAGTAAGAACATCAAGAAATCATAATATAAGCATGCAGTTTGGCTTGATACTCAAGAAATGGCTAAAAGGGTTGAAAGTGGTTTCCTCTGGAGGGTGAAATTGGAGAATGGGGAAGGACAGGGCTGGGGGCTGCCATATTTGACCTAAGTCTTATAGAATAATAATTTGAGTTTCTAAACTAGGTAGAAGAAAAATAGGATAAAAAAATAAAGTTGAACAAGTGCTGAGAAAACACACAGGTGGAAATAACAAGACCATCCTTGAAATAAGAGCTAATGTTTGAGCTCTTCCATTTTAAATGCCTTAGAGGCACTAACTCATCCCTTCTAACAGTGCTATGAAGTAGGTCTGACTATTTTCAATTCACAGATAAGTAAACTGAGGGACAGAGAAGTTAAGTCTTTTGCTCAGGATCACCCAGCCTATAAGTAGTGACATGGGGACTAGAGTCAGACACTAACTGTAGAGGTCCCCACAAGGACTCAAACAAAGCACTTTACTGCATAGAATTGATTTTAAATGAATTCTACAAATATTTTATGAAATGATATTTATTGCCCATGTATCAGGCATTGTTTATGGTACTGGGGATACTCTAGTGAGTAAAGCAAAGACCCTGCTTTCATGAAGCTTAAAGAGATTGTCCCTCTTTGACAATCAGGAAGACAGATCAATAGACAGAGTTTGATGGGTTTGGTGGATAATGAACCTTTTTTACACTGAGGAGAGACTTGAAGGAAACAGGAAGCAAGCCATAAAGATAGTTACAGTGAGAGCGAACAGCATGTGCAAGGGCCATGAGACATGAGTGGGATTGGGCGCTGGGGGAACAGCAGAGAAGCCACTGTGCAGGAGGGTTGAGTAAGAAGTGAAGTGGGAGAAGATGTCAAGGAGGAAGCGAAAAGATCTGGGCCAGATCACAAATGGCCTTGAAGGTCAACATAAAGACTTTGACTTTTACTTGAAGATTTTATTTATTTGAGAGAGAGATAGAGAGAGAGAGACAGAGAGACACAGAGAGAGGGAACACGTTGGGGTGAGGGATGAGGCAGAGAGAAGCAAACTCCCTGCTGAGCAGGGAGGCTGATGCAGGATTTGCTCCCAGAATCCCAGGATCATGACCTGAGCTGGAGGCAGATGCTTAACCGACTGAGCCACCCAGGTGGCCCCCCCAAATTTTTTTTAGAAGATCTTGATTGAGGTGTAGTTGACATAAGAAAAGTGCACAGTTAAAGTGTACAACTGGACAAGTTTGACATAGGTATAGACATGAGAAACCATCAGCACACTCAAGATAATGAAAATACCCTCATCCCACTGCCAGCCCCACTGGAACCCTTCCCTCTAGCTCCTCACTGGCCCTGTCCCATGCCCATGCTTCACAACTCATCTGCTTCTTGCCAATGCTATTGCTGTCCACTATTTTAGATTGTCTTTTGAAAAGGCCTATGAATCACACATCATTATCACTTTATACAAACAATGGTTATTTACATTTACCTACATCTTTTTCAGTTTACTGGCTCTGCATCATTCCTGAATCTCAGACTTTTTTTGGGGGGGGGGGGGGACCACTGTTTGGAAACACATCCTTTAAAAATTCTGGCCAAAGTCTGTTGATAGTAAATGTTCTTAGTTTGTGAAAATCTGAAAATGTGCCTACTTCACTTTCATCCAGGAAAGATGTTTTTCTAGGTACACAGTTCTAGGCTGTCTGTTAACTTACAACTCTGAAGATGAGTCGACTGTGCTCTGGGTTCCTTGCTGCTACAGAGACATCTGATGTATAGCTACCATTCCTTTCTAGACAATTTGTCCTTTCTTTCTGGATTCTTTTAAGATTTTCTCTTGTTTTGGGTATATTACACTATACCACTAGGTGTGGATTTCTTTTCTCTTTCCTAAAGATTTTATTTATTCATTTGAGAGCAAGTGAGAGAGAGAGCACAATGGTGGGGAGAAGCAGAGGAAGAGGGAGAAACAGATTCTGCTGAGTAGGGAGCCGTATGTGGGGGGATGATGACCTGAGCCAAAGGCAAATGCCCAACCGACCGAGACACCCAGGTACCCCTGGATTTTTTTTTTTTTTTTAATTTATTGTACTTAGTATCCATTGTGCTTTCTGTATGTGTAAGTACAGATCTATAACTTTCACACTGGGGATTCTTAACCAATATCTCATTAAATATTGTGTGTGCATGTGTTTTAAGCCCTTCTTCATCAAAGACTCTGATTAAATATATCTTGGACTTTTTTCTGTGTTTCTTAAGGACTCTCTTACTCTCCCATCTACTTGTATTTCTAGGCTATATTCTGGTCTATTTCTTTGGCCGTATCTCCATTTCACTAATTATCTCTTTAATAATCATATTTCTCATTTCTAACAATTATATGGTTTTTTTTCCATTTTGCCTGATTAATTCCAATAGTGAGCTGCTATCTGCTTATTTTATTTGTATAAATATTTCATCCACAGTTATTTATAAACTGTATACATTTTATACAGATATTGCTATAATCTTAGGAGCTGACATTCTTAGGGGTAAATATATTGGTTTTATGTTGACTATCACTGATGGTCAACTTATTATTTATTTGACAGTTTCTTTATTTAAAATATTTTATTTATTTATTTGACAGAGCGAGAGAGATCACAAGTAGGCAGAGAGACAGGCAGAGAGAGAGGGGGAAGCAGGCTCCCCACTGAACAGAGAGCCCAATGCAGGGCTTGATCCCAGGACCCTGAGACCATGACCTGAGCTGAAGGCAGAGGCTTAACCCACTGAACCACCCAGGTTCCCCATTTGACAGTTTTTGATTGTCTAAATTAGGTAGCCATGCTTGGAGAGGATTTATATTCGCTTCTTCAGAGATCTAGTGGGTTCTCAGTTGAGGTTACTTTGCACAACATTATACTTTAAAGCTCTATTGTTTCTTTGGGACAGTTAAACACAGCAGCTAGCGCCCTACCAATGGGAAACCATGGGATGCAATTTATCTGAAGTCAGTTATCTTGTTAAAAATTGAGTAAGTGTAAATCCCAGGGTGGTAGTTCTGATCAATATTCTGAGAACCATTTTCATCTAAATAAAAATTAAGTCTTCAGAAACACCACATGCAAAATTTGAAAACATACATCTTAAACAACCGACTGAGACAAATTCTTTGTTAATGGAAAAAAATAACATCAACTCAGCAATATAAAATGAGTAAGAACCAGAAGCACTTCTTAAAATGAGTGTATTTTCTATAGACTCATTTATATATTATTAGAATATACATGTTGCTCTCTCATAAGGTCTAAGTACCTATAAGTTAAGGGGAAAAAGACTTATTCTACTTTTTTAAATGGAAAACTAAAATTATTATTCTAAATCCTGATCTCGTATTGATTAGTTATGAGAAACGGAAATTTTCTTCTCATTTAAAAATACATTCTGAATGGTATCTCTCTATTCATTACTAATAATCCTGAAATCAACTCTAATAAACAATGGTTGGAATATTTCACACTGGCTCTTTAGACGGCAACTTCAAAGGCCACTCAGCTATCACTCATCCATTCATATTGGTATGGGGAGAAAAAGAGCACATGACTTACTGAGCAGAATTAAAAATGATCCGAATGGCTTACCTGCTGGCTGTTTTCACAGAACAGTTCTTCTTGTGTCCTCTTTCAGCTCGGTTATCTCTCAGAAGCTGATGCTATACAAAGTGTTAAGACAAAGTAGTAGAAACACAAATAGTTTCATTGTATTATTTTGGAAGTGGAAGGGTGATCCACTTCCAAAAGTGACACCATTCCTGCATTTGTGGTAACGTTTTTTTTTTTTTTTTTTTTTTTTTTTGCCTTCTACTGGTTTCTCTAACAAGAAAGACCACTGGGCTCACTGGAGATGCCGTTGACACTCTTGTAACAAAACTGGGAGCAAGCGTTGGCAATCTGACGTTTCCCTGACAGCGAGACTGCTCCGGGTGGGAGGTTCTAGAACTCAGTCTTTATCCGAGTTCTCTGGAGTAGTCTTGGTTAAAGTCACATAACCTCCCTTGCCAAGGGCCTTTACCATTGCGTTCAGCTGTGAATTTTTGAGACTTTGTCATTTACGCTGACATAAAAGATCTAATATTTTCTCTGTATCTCCTGGCCTAACATGGTTAAGAAACACACTTAAAACATTTGTTTTCAAAGAAATTATTGGCTTGGAAATACATAATTAGAAAGTATGTATATACATTTGATTGCCTCCTCAAAATGCCTCACCATCCACTTCCCTTCACACTTGGCTTTGCCGTAACTAATTGGAAAGAAAAAAATCCGAGTAGTCAATACTCTGTACTATGTGTTTGCTCAAACTGTGGCTTATCTTATTTATGCAGAAATATAATTATACACAAGACTGAGCCAAAAGGAGGATGCACAGCATATTAGAAATTAACTCTAACAAAAGTAGAAATCTTGAAGGTACTAATGCAGATAGATCTAGGTTCTAATCCCAGCTGTGCCTGTAACTAACAAGTTACTAGGTTTTAAGAACAGATTTGCCATTTACAAACTGGGCAGTCTGAGGCAAAGTACTTAACCCTCACGTCCATCTGTAAAAAGGAGCTAATATATCTACTGATAGGGTTGCCAGGAGGGTTAAACAAGAGAAACCATGTAAAATGCTTAGCACTATGACCAAAACACAAGAAGTGCTGAGCAAAATGGTTCAAATACTACCACTATGATTGTAATTAATGAGCCTGGTGGTCACTGGGTATTGTCTGACCAGGAGCAATACCTTTTGATAAAAAAAAAAAAAAAAAAAAAAAAAAAAACTGCTTTAAACTATTTAATGCCATTATTTGGAATTAATAATTAGCAACATTTGGCCACCTTTGAGAGGAAACAGAACTTAGATCATCAACAATGTAGTTAAATCATTTATTTATTCTTTCAGGACGGTCTTAATGATAAGTACATGTATCTTAAATTTTTCTTAAATATCTACTTCTTTCCTTCCCCACTACTACCATCCGAGTACCATGATTTTCTCTTACTTGCAAAGGCCTCCCTGCCTCCAGACTCACTCCTATCCAATCTATTCTCCACGCTGCAGCCAGTAATTCTAAAATTAGATCTAGTTTACTCTCTGCGGATAAACCCCTAAATCTTATTCAAGCCTTTCATGGCCCTTCATACTTTGATTACATTTCTAAACTCCTAATTTCTTATGTTTCCTCCTACCCCAACCTAACCTTCCTACTACTTCTTCTTTTTTTTTTCTTTTTGATTTTAACGCCAGTATAGTAAACACACAGCTTCTGTTAGTTTCAGGTGTACAATACAGCGACTCGACAATTCTGTCCATTACTCAGTGCTCACTGTGATAAGGCCACTCTCCTTCCTCTGAGCCTATTTCACAAATCTCTCCACCCACCTGCCCTCTGGTGATGGTCACTAACCTCCTCTTGTCTAATTTACATAGCCCCGCCATCCTGAACTTTCTAGCTTGCCGTGCGCACCACATTCTCGCTCACCTGCGGCCCTTTGCTTCCCCTATTCATTCTTGCATCTCCAAGGTCCAGCACGGTGTCTGGTACAGTTTTAGTGCTCAGTAACCATTTGTTGAATGAATGAATGATGGAATAAATGTGATAAAGAAGTAGGGAGTGAGATCTAGTATCTGATAGGCAGCTGAAGCTCGATCTCATTATTACTATGTATAGAAAATGGCAACCATTTATCTTAAGTCCATTAATCTGAAAGTGTTTCAATTTAGAAACACTTCGTACCATGAAACAAAATTGTTTCTGAAAATAAAAATAATTAATTACTTTGGCATTTCTAAGTCTAGTGCCTTTTAAGAACATATGTACAAACCAACATTTGTGACACAGATAGCCAGAGGTGAGATGATAAAATCTCTACATCCACCTGAAATTAATAGTAGTGGCTAACTAACTTGCCTAATTTTAAGATAAAAGATATGTGAATGCTGTTTCGGCGGTTTGTGTTAAAACAGTTACAGCAAAGAACTCAAAATCCTAAACACAACATTCTAAAATAAGAATTCTATTAGTTTAGTTTTGAAAATTCAACTATAAGGACCAAAATAAATATTAGGCCGTACCTACTAGGTCTGGATAGTTCTCGGAGAGGCCACCATTGGATCAACTTAAATGAGATAGTGCCTTCTCTAAATTCTAATGTTAGAGCTCCTTCTATGATATTCATGTGAGAATTTATTTTCTCCCTCATATTTACAGTTTTGATGGGCTTTGTATACAAAAGGAGGCCAATATCGGAATTATCTAATACAGTGCTTCTATATTAAAAAGCCATCACAAATTTTCACACTTAATCAATAAAACTATAAATCTAGGTGCAACTTTGCAAATTTAAAATCAAACCAAGATAAAAAAAATACAAACTCAGATCTATGGGTCACAAATCCAATTAATTAGTATGGGAAGCTACTAAGGGGCAAAGAGGAAAAAATTAATCCAGAATGTTATTAAAACAGAAAACATGTATTTGTATTTGAAAGATTCTCAACACATTTCTGCTATGTCCCAAAGAACAAGAAAAAGGATGGCAGGGTGCAGTGGGGTAGAAGGCTAAGTCAGGTCCTGAGTTCATGGTCAAAGACATAAGAATCCTTGAGCTCTGCTGTAATAAGCAAGAGAAGCTCATCAGGGTTTTGAGAAACTCCTCGCTCTTCTTATTGATGATTTTTCTGTTTCCCTGGACTACTATCAGTGTCACAAGTGAGGTCAATTTTTAAGATTCTGACTCGACCACGCCAACTTTGATTAATAACAGAACTTCTGAATATGGTGCGAAGTGCTTCTTACCTTCCAACTTTCAGATTGCTGAACTTAGGCCAGATGGAGACACAACTCCCTGATTAGTGACCTGCAGATGTATATTAAAAAATGACCCACATAAGAATGAAAATTCATAAGCACAAAACCTAGTACAATGTGAGGTTTACAAAAAATTCACAGTTTTGAAAACTACTGCATTAAACCAGGAAGAGAAGTGTTCCTTGTGGATGATGGTTCTTACTGTCAGAAAGGGAGCAGGGGATTTCTGTGGCTCTTCATAATATTTTCACAAGATTATTAAAAGTTTCAAGTCCCTAATACAAGAGAAGAAGCCAAGAGAGGAATTTTTCCACAGAAACGCTCTCTTTACCACCTGATACTCAGAGGTATTCGCTCAGGAATATTTCTGTTAGCAGCCACTTCTCTGTAATTTCTCAAGTGTCTACCAAAGAATTTTGAATCTCTTCACAGGTGGGCTCTCAGTGTCCTCACCCTAAAGGGAGAACTAAGTAATATCTAAACTGTGGCCTAGGACTCCTTAAGATACTTGTAAATATAGTCAAAATGTCAAATCATTAGATGTTCAAAGAGGAAAAATCAGAATAAAGTAGGACCAAGAAAAAAAGGTGTTTCATATAACTGCTTTTTTCTCCTTCCTTCCATTTCTGAACCAACTTTATTGCTCTTCTGGGGCCTTTATAACTGCCCTCTCTGTGGTTTTCTCAAACATTTCACAACAGACTGTGTCATTATTGCTTTCCTGCCCCAGATTATAACCACCACAGGGGAAAGCTACATTGTTTTTCTAAATACCTTCCTTCATAAAGATAGAGAGTACCTGAAAGATAATGGCTGATGGATAATAGTTATTTACTGAATGTGTAAATGAAAGAGTGAGAAGTACACATGGTGTCAATGGGTATGGGATTTAGGACTAAAGAATGGAAAGAGGAATTGTAAGACAGAAGAAGTAGAAAGGGGTGCGCTTTCCAAAAAGTGAGGAATGTTACCCTTTCTTTATGTTGCTAAGTTGGTATGGGAAAAGTAAAAGGTCATCATGCAGGCCAACAGTCATTCATTCAACAATCTGGTGAAGGATTTTGCATTTCTTTACGTTTTTGCATTTCATCACTTGCACTGAGGTTTATTTAGCCAAGTTTACTGTGCTAGACTTAGATCTGAGTAGAATTAAGAAACGTTCATCCCTCAGAATATAAGTGGTCTCTGTGTGGTTTGTATATGTTCACCTAGGTACAATGATTTCTCAGTATTCATGGATTCCATATTTACAAATTTGCCTATTTGCAAAAATTTATTTGTAATGCCAAGATCCTACTTCTGACATTTTTGTAGTCCTTCACAGACACGTACGGGGCAGCAATAATTTGGGTCCCCTGTCCTGCACGCTCATCAGCTGAGGCCTGATGAGTAGATCCTTCGCTCGGTGTTTCAGCTCTCAGTGTGAACAAGCAGTCTGTTTAGTGCTATAGTTTTTGGATTTTTGTGTTCTTCTTTTTTATTTAATCATTTAAAGTGGCCCCCAAGGATAAAGCTGAGGTGCTGTCTGGTGTTCCTAAGTACAAGGCTGTCAGAGACCTTACAGAGGAAACATGTGCATTAAACAAGCTTCCTTCAGATATTAAGAATCAATGATATCTATATTAAATAAGGTATCACTAAACATAAATATACATCAAATAAGAATATGTATTGATCAGTAAATGAAAATCTTGTGACCTCTCAGGAACCTAACCTTGTATTTCCCTAGGAGTAGTGTTTTGGTATACGCTACTATAGGGTTCACATCGACTTTATAAACCACAGCTACTGTAGACAGTAAGAATCAACTGTACTCATTAATTAATAACCTACATTCAAGACAGAAATCTGAAATGATGTATCAAAGTTTAAACGAAAGGCAGATTTGAAAACTGGTCCAAAAGATTTTAAAAATTAAAAGCAAAAAAGAATTGCTCAACTTTTTTCTCTTTATGATATTAGCATTGTTGATTTTTAACTGTAGGAAGAAAATCTTGGCTAGAAGCAACCAGTTATACTGTGATATGAAAGACAACTTTATAACATTACTTTAATATTTCTAAAAGGTAGAAAAGGAGCTTTAAAAAATTGTATTTTGGGATAATCTATATCCTGATATGACATATTACCCAGAAGCAGCATCTTCTTGTAAGCACTGTACATAGGTACACAGAGAGACATGAACCATTTGGGAAAGCAAAAAGTCTAATTTTTACATTTTGAATAATAAGATAAACACATCACAGACATAACTTAGTCTGGTTAATTTCCAAATCTTTAGAAACAGCAGTCCATATTATACTATTATTATGAGAAATATCTTTAAAGGGGACAATCACTCCTATGGAAAAGGGCAAGTTCACAAAATACTATTAAAGCTGAATTTACATGATATTTTTCTTTAGCTAGGCTCATGTGTGTTAAAAAGTTAGTATAGTTTATAATGCACTATTTAACACCTTCTTATTATGAGTAAAAGGAACTACGGCATACACAATCAACTGTGGCTCAGCTTAAGAAATTAAACATCATGAATGTATTATCTACCTACCTACCTCTTTCCCTATCTACCTACCTACCCTTCACAGAAAATCATCCCTGTGGATGTGAGGTTGTTCATTCTCATGTATTTAAAGGCATTTCTTACATATTTTTGACCTACTTAGTAACTTTTATAATTCATAATGAGAAAAAAAATCAACAAGGATGCTAACTGTAAAATGCATATGCTTTAAAACTTCTCAAAAACCTAAGCCCTAAATTACCACAGCATGCTGAGGAGAGAAAACGAATACATTCAAAAGAAAAAGAAAAAAGTGCTTATTTTGTATGTGAAGTTCATTGAAATGAAAAGTTTTTGTTAAGGTAACTAATTACTGTGCTGCCATGTATACTACTAAGCAATAAAAGAAAAAACCTCATGGAAAAATACAATGTAAACTTGTAAGAAACTATGACCATCTTCTAAACTTCAAAAATAAAAATATTCTCTTGCTGGCTGACCTTACTTAATATTAAGGAATTTTTTGAGCATACATACTATCTTGATACCTCAACTTTGTGAAAAACAAATGTAAATGGTGAAGTCCTACAGACAAGTGACTCCCACAGCCTTCCCGTGGAGGTAACATTCGTGACAGGGGAAAGTGGCGGTAAGGGAGCATTCTGATGCTTACTGAGGATGAGGCACTTGGTTAGTATGTTAAGCACGGACACAATCAACTCCTTTTTCAATGAGCTGGGATTTCTATCTTTTCTCACAGAGCTGATCCACTACCTTGAAGGGAGACCGTTGATTCTTGAAAGAGACTAAAAAACTTCCTTTTGGGTAGAATGTTCCTTACCTGGGCATGCTCTGTCCTAGCGCCAGGGCTAAACCAATGGCTGCAGAGGAAAGAGAAAAGGAGTTAGCATGAGCCTAACGAAAAGCACGTGCTCTCACACGACCCGTCTGCACGTGCTTTAAGAAATGTATTCGCCACCAGCAACGGAGTCTTAAATATGCTTTATTTTAATGGATATTTCATGTAATTCTAGACTTACACCAATTTTGACAGAATTGTAAGAGTGCTCATAACCCAGTAATTTTCAATTTAATAAGCAAACTCAGTTAGAATTACATTTCCATTTAATTATGTTAACATAAACTGCTGGGACTGTATTCATTTTACGAATCAATTCTGGTTATAAAAATCTTCAAATGCTATCATTTACCACAACTTAATTATAGCATCGTTACAACAAATTATGACCTTTGGATTGCCGGAGTTTAAAAAAAACATTAAAAATACCAGAATATTATATCCTCTGGCTCTGCCCCTAGGAACAATCACACAAAGCCCTTGGTGTAAATTCTGGAGCGTCCAAGCTAGAGGTACCTTGAACCTGATCCTTCCACTATGATAACAAATTGTGTTCTGGCTGAGAACAAGTTCAACAACAACGTTCCGAACATGGAAGTCGCTGCAGAGTTGACGCTTCCCTTCTCGAGCTGTCCTTGCCCTGCCTTGACCCCCCCGTACTCCACGGATCCTCAGGAGGGACCCATCTGGGGAGGCCTCTTCAACCTCACAACCGGGGAGTTGTGATTAGTTGCCCGCCTAGACCTTCGGCAGTATTCTGCATCAAAACTACTTGCAAGCATCAGGGGGTAGGAAATCCAGAGAAACCCAGTGGCAAATAAACCACAAAAAGCCCAGAGAGAACGATACCAATGTTATTATTAATGCTACTTGTTTTTTAGAGAACAATAATATTGAGGACTTGTGTTTCCCAAGCACTCTTTTGACACAGGACATGTATTATTTCCTCTCCTTATAAAAACCTTACAAGGTTCTTCTCACTTTCCAGGTACAGAAATGAGGCGCAGACACTAGGCGATTTGCCCACGGTGCGCACCCACCATACTATACTGCAGAAGGACAAGACACTTAAATTAAAAGGGCAGATTTCCTAAGACTTTGATGTAATCTCCAGCCTCTGTGGTACAAACACCTGGGAATAAACAGCCTCTACATTAATAGGATTTGTCTCTGCTCTTACTGGAACAACTTCTCAAGCTCATAGACGGTGATGCTCTTTGGCAGGTCACATTCTACCTTGATGTGGAATGGACACTTTTGGTATCTGTAAATGACATCTGGATTAATAACCAACTAGAAGCAAGCTATTCACCCAGACAACCCGACTAATATATTTCCCCCCTGTTAGGGATTGTGCCTTTGTATGACCAATGTATGGTTTACTAAATCATGGTGTGTAAGTGATCCTTTCAGAGTTCAAGGCAGAACAGTAGATTTAATAGAAAAAATAATCATTGATATGTTTTTGGATTAGACATTATAAAGAACTTTTGAGAAATAACCACTCTTTGTGTTTTAATATCATATCAAAGAATAGCCACAAAGATCTGGAATGAAAAAGCTAATAATATATTCCTGCCTTGTCCAACTACTTATCTGTGTGAGGCTGGATTTTCTTCATATGCTTCAACCAAAGCAACATCTCACCCCAGGTTGAAAGGAATCTAAGCTGTCTTCTATTAAGCCAGACATTAAAGTAATTTGTGCAAGCAATAGCATGTTCTCACTAATTTTTTGGGACGAAAAAAATAGCATACTTTCCTAAAAGTATGCTATTTAAGTTAACATGTAATGGGCCTACTATATATTTATATATAAATTTTTTTTAGAGAGAATATGCATGTGCATGTACACGTGCATATGGGCACGAGAATGGGGGTGGGGGTGGGGGACACAGGGAGAAGAAGGGAGAGAATCTTAATCAGCCCAATACAAGGTGCAATCTCACAATCCCAAAATCACCTGAGCCGAAATCAAGGGTTGGATGCTTAATCGACTGAGCCACCCAGGTGCCCCTGGGCTTACTATATTTTTTAATAAATACATAAATACTGCTAAGATTCTTCTTGTCACAAACCGAGTCTCCATCTAGCTAGTTCACTAGCCCAGTGAACGGTGGCACCGACCTTCCAAAGGACAACTAAGCTCAGCTTGGACCCCTTTCTCTTCCCTATCCAAACCACCAGCAAGTTACTTTTCTTAAACCTGCTAACTTGACTCCATTTCTCATACTGCAGAGCTACTGTGATGCTTCCAAGTTCCATTTTTTGAATATTTGGTTATTCACACCCTTACCTCAAGCAAACAAATAAATAAACAAACGCAAACCAAGGTCTGAAGGGTTGTCCACTGGTCTCGGGAGAAAGAATCCCTAAAGGGCCCACCGGCCTCAGCATCATCAGTTCTTGCTTCCCTTCCTCCCGTCTCACCCCAAACCCCCTGTTTCTCTCCCATTCTGTGCTTACGGCCAACATTGCTTTCATCCTCTAAACACAGAGCTGTGCTCTCTGCTTGACATGCTCCTCTTGTCATTATTTCCTTAATTCTTGGAGGTTTCATCTCAAGCTTGTTTTCCTTAAGGAAGCCTTTTATCTATCTCTATCTTTAGTTCAAATTCTTTTTCTTAAAAGTTGTCTTTTACATGGGCCCCTGAGTGGCACAGTCGGTTAAGCCTCCGACGCTTGGTTTAGGTTCAGGTCATGGGTCTCACGGTTGTGAGATCGAGCCCCATGGTGGGCTCTGTGCTCAATGCGGAGTCTGCTTGAGATTCTCTCCCTTTCCCCCATGCCTCTCCCACTTGCACTCTCTCTCTCTTCAATAAATAAATAAATCTTTATTTAAAAACATTCTCTAAATTTAGAGTACTCAGCTCACTATATAATCATCATCTGTGTGTCAGTCTGTACATACACATTTAAGTGTGTGCTTACTGATCAATGTCTCTTTTCTCTTTTCTCAATGTCTGTCTTGTTCATTACTACAGATCTAGCACATAGTAGGCCTCACAGATATTTTCTGAATGGATGGATAAATGAATGGCTTGAGATACAGGGCAGAGTTTTAACAACTAGAGGCACCATGTTATTCTATGAAATGAGAAGAATCACAGCAATGGCTTAGGTGGTCTTCCATATTCTTTCGGGGTCTCTCATGTTCTGTGGACCGGATGACCATGATGTAAAGATATTCCTCATTATTTTTTTCTATGAAACAAAAAGTCAATTCGAAAACTATGCTCCGACTATGCTCAAGAGAACCTTCATTTCTTTTATAAAACTGCAAATGTAAACCCAGGAAGTTCAGAACAGTGTGCCTGCTAAATCATGGGTTTTAGAATCAGAAAGATCTAGGTTTGAATACAGGCTCCGGTACTTACTAGGTAGGTGAACTGTAACAAATTACTTTTATTTTCTGAGTGCAGGTGCAATGCTGGGATTTAGAGGAAAACTATATATTTGGTTATTCGGATGATTAAAATGTATTTCTCATATATATTTGGTCTTACTCCATGGTTCCCTGCTCACAGCTCTGAAAACCCTGGGAATTTCCTCAAGTGTTGAGAGTGACATTGTTATGTTAATGAGGTGGTTTTTGGACATTCCCTGAGCCTGGGAGCTAGTGGCCAGGGGAGCCAACTATTAGACTGGCGGTTGGATTTTTCTGTCTCAATCCCTGACCTCTGGGGAGGAGAGAGGGCTGGAGGTTGAATCCATACCCAAGGCCAGTGATTTCATCAATCGTGCCTATGTAATAAAGCCTCTATAAAAATCCAAAAAGGCAAGGTTTGGAAAGTTTCCAGATTGGGGCAGAGAGAAGATGCAGGGATAGTGGTATACACCCGGAAAGTTCCCCGCACCTTCTCCCATACCTGGCCCTGGTGTATGTCTTTCATCTGGCTGTTGCTGAGTTATATGCTTTTATAATAAACTAGTAATCTAGTAAGTAAGACATTTCTCTGAATTCTGTGAGCAAATTAAATAAACCCAAGGAAGGTGATGTAGGGACCTTGGATTCATAGCCAGAATCCGACTGGGGTCCTGAGCTGGAGGCAGTCGTTGGAACCTTCGATTTGTATCTGCAGGGTCAGAAGCACAGGGAACAGCCTGGGCTTGCCAGGGGCATCTGAAGATGTGGGGCGTTAGGGGGCAAGGTGGTGTCGTAGGACTCAACCTGTAACTTGTACCATCTGATGCCATGTCTGGGTGCCTCATGGCATAACTAAGTTGAAACAGGACAGTCAGTTGGTGTCCTGGACACCTGCTTGTTGTCATGAGAAAAAGCCAGTGACAGAAATGACACGTTCTGTATGAGTGTTAGAGAAGACACACAGGAGGGGCGCCTGGGTGGCTCAGCCGGGCAAGCGTCTGCCCTCAGCTCAGGTCATGATCTCAGGGTCCTGCCATGGGAACCCATGTCGGGCTCCCTGCTCGGCGGGGAGTCTGCTTCTCCCTCTCCTTCCCGCTCCTGCTCTCTAGTGCTATCTCTGTCTCTCTCTAATAAATACAGAAAAATCTTTAAAAAAACCACACATACACACACAGGAAAAAGAAGGAGGGAAAAATCCGAGTTTTTCCATTATATTTGGTCTCTTTTTCATCTATACAATAAAATTAATCCTACTTCTCTTACAGGATTGGGAAGCTTAAACATGCTAAGAACCTGGCATAGAGTAGGTATTTAAAATAAATATTCATTTTCTTCTCCTATAGTACACGGTGAATTACAGTAATATGTGAACTTTTACTCTGTGAATTTTTGTAATAACTTCCTATTTATTCCTAAATGTCAGTAGATACACTAGTGTTCAAGTGTAATATTTACAGGATTCCCCCCCACTCCAGTTTTAGTGGGTTATCATACATAATAAATGCTGAATACAGTTCTTTTAAATTGACTTTTGGTTGAATAGAATACACTGTGTGACTTTCCAAAAGTCCGATTACGTATAAAATGGGGGTGTTGGGACGGCTTGAGAGAGGCAGTAAAAAACTGTGCATATGAAAATATGCACAGAGAGAGTGGTGCATATGAAAATACTCTGGAAACTATAATATACTATCCAGATAAAGCATCATCATCATGATCATCAACCTAAAACACCTGCTTTAATAATTATTCTGTTATTTTACGTAAGTACTTTATAAAAATGTCTTATGTAAAGGACTGTTCTTATCCTTATTCCAGAGATAAAAATTAAGACACATGTAAGTTAAAACGACTTCCCAAGGGAATCACACTAAATCAGAAAAGGAACTGATCCAGTATATTTTATTTATCTTAATCTGAAGTTGAAGCCACTTTTATTTTTACAAAGCAATAGATGCCAAATTTCAAAGTACAAAAGTATTCCCAACGAACTAACCTTTAATTCAGGCAAATCTTGCTTTAAGCAAACTTGATATTTATACAAAAGATAAAAAAAAGTGTAAATATTTGCTTTATAAAGGAATTCATCATAGGATTACAGGAAGTTACCCACTTGCATTTAAAATAAGTTTTGATTTACATATAGTACTGCAGGTTTATAAAAGTCTTATTCTTTAAAATGAAATAAAAGCAAACACAAATATCACTTAAAAAATCAATTAATATATCATATTTACTCAATTTAAAAACAGGTATCTCATAAGTGATTGGAAAAAAGGAAAAAAGTTCTGGAACCATTTAGGGTTAGCACAGAATGGGAGATAGAGTGAACAGAAAGTAACTGCAAAAATGAAGTCTTCAATATTTTTAAAAGAAAATGTCATCATATGTTAATTTTATATTCTGCCTTTTCTTACTTACATTTTCAGAAAGTCAACAGAATAATTAAACGTGAATTCTAAAACAAAATGTTACTTCGCAGAAATCAGATACAAATGTCTCTGCTTTAGTTGGATTGGGTATCTTGTCACTTTTTGTGCACCTTTTCATAGTTATTTTTATGACTATTTCATGTATCTGGGCTAAATATTTGCTATTCAAAGAGCCCTAACATATATTAACAACTGGATTACCTATGCAATATGTATACAGTTATATACGATTATATGAAATCTAAATACGCAGCTAGTATGACGTTAGGTATTATTTTATTAACAATCACCTTTTCCTAATTCTGCAGGCCTTCTAACTATCTGCACAGACCACATCTCATTTTACCTTTAAAACTGAGATTCCATAATCTGAGGTGTGCAGCAAAGTTGGCCATTCACCAAATTTCTATAAGTAAGTCTTTTTAATAATTGAAGTTATTGTCAAATATAATTTTTATAGAAACTATCCAAACTTTTATTTCTTTTTAAAGATTTTATTTATTTATTTATTTATTTATTAGAGAGAGAGAGAGAGAGAGAGAGAAGGAGAAAGCACAAGCAGGAGGAGTGGCAGAGGGTAAAGGAGACGGAGAAACAGAATCCCCGCCAAAGAGGGAATCCGACATGGGGCCCGATCCCAGGACCCTGAGATCATGACCTGAGCTGAAAGCATCTGCCTTACTAGTGACTGAGCCCCCCAGGTGCCTCAATCCATACTATTATTCATCAACTTCTAGGACTTTCATAAACTGAGCTGAAAACCTTCTGTGACGTAGGCTCTTTCACAATGAGTGCCCTGCTGGGCATTTGCTCTATTAACTTTGAAAACATTCTTTTTCACTTCTTAACTCAGCAGCCCTGCTTCTTTCGACTGGTCATCCCCTACCCTAAACTTGGTTCACCATGTGACCATATAAAAGCATGGTTTCAAAACTGAAATTCCTACACACTATTGTGTTGGAGCCTTTAAAATATTTTTTCCCTTACTCGTTAGAATCTGTTTTTAAGCTTGAAATGCTATGAGGTAAAATTATTTGAAGTACTGCTATACCAGACTGTTTTTGAGGTGACCTTCTAAAGCAAAACATGTATCGACTTAGAAGAATCCGTTAACTGACTGAGGGCAGTACTTGTTCTTACTTCCAATTAGGAGTTGCTGAATATTTGGTAATTTAATGACCGTTTCTAGCCATTCTTTTAGATGAGTTATCACAGCTTTGAGGTAAACTGTAGTAGGGATGACATGAGGCCATGACGGTTAGTCTGTGCTTTCCCTATGCTTTTGGGCAAGTATCAGGAAGGGAGTGTGTCTTTCCCTCACTAGCCAGTAGTGGAACTGGCTAACCTTCACGCCAGAGCCCATGATTTGATGCCTAAGGCATCGTGCTGCATACAGTCACTTAAAGAAGATGAAGTCTCTAACCACGGCAAACTCATGATTCGTACTAAGGTGAATGAAGTCTGTATATAGTAACTATAGTCTAGAGAATAATGTCTTAAGTATTATCATCAGGTAGAAATAAATATCACAAGGGAGAATATAGAAGGCACAGAAAATGGCTAGTGGCACTTCCGTGAAAAATGCCCAGGATTCCTGAAACGCTGTAATGCCTCCTTGACAGCCCTGGAAACGCCTACACTTCCAGACTTCCAGTCATGCCAGTAAACTAAACTGCAATTTGTCTAAACCATTATTTGTAGAACATCCTGTTACTTTTTCCTGCAAGCATTCTGTTCAACATGGGTCTTCAACCACTTTTGCATACATGTTGTCTGGCACAGTTATGAAAATATCCCCCTCACCTATTTTAGGTAGAAATCTAAAATTTTTCACCATAAATTTAAATATTTGCAGAAGATGAGTTTCTTGAAACTGTATATATTAACATTTTAGAAGAAAACCATTACACCGCTCCTCTAAATATACACATTGGGATCCGAATATCATCACTGATTTCATATCTGCTTTGACAACAAAACAAAACACTATGAAAATCACTTCTTTAAATGTTGAAAATTTACCTGGCTTATTTTCTCCCTGAATTTCCAATATCACTTTCACATAGAAGTTTATCCTAATGTAATATCTTTTTATGCTCAAAAGTCTTTTATTAGTAACCTTGCCGTATTCCTTTGCAACAATAATGTGTGTCTTTGTCTATCTATCCATCCATCCAGTTTTCTTAAATTTCTGTGACTATAAAACTAGAGTTAATAAATTATTTTCATGAATATATTGGTCAGTCAACACTGGTAACTACTCTTAGTTGATAAGTTATTTAAGATCTGAAAAAGTTATCATTAGTATTTAATTAATGAAACCAGCATAAATGTTTTGATAGCCCTAAACATAATACAATTTTATTAGGAGTGGCATAAAAAACCTTTTCCTCCAAACTAGTTCATGTAACCATTGACGAGTATTATCCTTTATTATTGATTCTATTCACACTTCTTATTTTTATCAATTTGAGTGCTCAGAAACCTTGTTCACAAGTGAGTGGAAATAAAAAGAACCTGGTTAGAGCAATCATTTGATTATCAAACTCCTTCAGAGATTTATGCCAAAAATCACACAATGATTTATAGATTAAAGAGAATTTTTAACAATCCAACAACTAAAAATAATTAGAAACTATCTACCTAATTTGCAAAAGGCTTTGTGATTTGGTCATTAGATTCAATCTGTCAACATACAATATCAGCACAGTATTTGGAATGTCCCTCTGTTTGGAACCCAAAAGGATTTTACACTGTGAAGCAATGTGCCAAAGTAAGAGTAGGACTGCAGGGTGTAGGGAGAGAGGGGGGGTGCTGGAGGGGGAGTGTCTTTTTTTCCAAAGTGGAAAAAAACCAATTGTGAAAAATGAGAATCAGCAAAGTAACCAAGTCTAATGATTTCAGGAAAGAAGGTCTATAAATATGGAAGCGAAGGAATCTGGAAATTGACTCCCTTAAAACTCTTGGTGACCAGGATTGCCTTAGAAATTATTTACATATCCTGAGGGTATAAATATCTTGGTTTTTTTTTTCTATTATGAGACACCAAATGTGGCAGCAGGAGTCAGTTTTATGTATCTAACTTTATAATAAGGAACAGGTTGAATGAAGTATGGACTTAATTATCTGGGAAGAAAGTCAGGGAGGCATATAACTAAAACTATGTCCGTACTTACCTCAAACACTATATACCTTCTCCTGTTAAAGGAAATGTTAGGAAAATTTCAGATATTGGGTTTCCTCCCCAAGATAATGAAAGAGACAAAACGAAGCACAAATGTGGTCAGTTTTTAAACTGACTAGAGAAAGAGGCCAGCACTAACAGATAACTCAAATGGGACTGTGTGTGTGTTTTGTGTGTGTGTGTGTGTGTGTGTGTGTGTAGTGTAAAATATGCCTGCACACTTATTTATTTGTATAAAATAAAATTCTCATAATGCTGTATCCTATGGTATCTCCCAAAAAGAAACTTGTAGAATGAGGACTACAAGGCACCTTCTTCATTTGCTCTACATGGGTAAGGGCAGGCCTAAAGAAAGGGATAAAAATACAGATTTGCTAAAAAAGGTACTTCAGTCTAGAGATTACAATTCAAGTTTAAGGAGAGACTCATAATTAGGGAAAGTCAGGTTTGGAATTCCCATGTGGAAGCAGGCAGTGGCATGGAAGCTAGAGTGAACAGGGCTATGACTGCCATGACTATGGCTCTGGTCTAGACCTTCTTCAGAGTAGAGGTTTCTTAAAGATGGTACCTAACCTCTGGAGGACATTGTTTCACATGGCTCAAGGCAAAAGCCTTTATTTAGCATAAAAGCTAAGTAAGGATATAGGAAAGACATCATGGCCACTAACATTTCCAGGCGAGGAATAGTAACCATAAACACAACAGAAACCTACTATATTCTTGAAGGAATCCTAATGCCTAAACAAACAACGTGGCCACTTGTGACTTTAAACTACTGCTGATAGTCACTAACCAGAAAGGGGCTGCTAGGGACAAAGATGGTGACAGAGGAGGCCACTGAACTCTCCCTTTCCATAGACACACCAATTGTACATCTATAAGTGGAATAATTTCCTCTGAGAGAAATGCATAAACTACTTGAGTGACTCCTACATGTCGAGCAAATGAGGAAAAAACTCACACTGAAGTAGGTAGGAAACAGAGAAAGTAGGTAGGAGACACATTCTCACCATAATCCCACCCCAGCACTAAGCCATATACTCAGTAAGAAACCCCAAATTCCCAACTTCTCCCTGTGGGGCACAGGGTTTGGAACATACTCCTAGTATTCCAAACTTTCAGGACTCTCACCCTGGGATGGGGCCCTGAAACATCTAGCTCTGTAAACCAATGGGGCTTCTGTCCACAAGACACATAGGACTATAGAAAGCAAACAGGGAGTTCTTAATGGGCATGCAAACACTTACCACAGCAAAAACAGTTCTAAGAGGAAAGTTTATGGTGATAAAAGCCTACATTAGGATATTAGGGGGGAAAAAAGGATCTCAAGTAAACAACTTTATACCTCAAGGAGGTATACACAGAAAAAATCAGCCAAACAAAAAACCCCCCAAAAACTAAGCCCAAAACTAGCAAAAAGAAGGAAATACCAAAGATTACAGTGTAAGTAAACAAAATAGAAAAGATAACAGAACTGGATGAATGAAACTAAAAGCTAGATTTTATAGAGAGAGAACAGACAACACTTTGTCTAGATTAAGAAAAAAGAGAGAAAACTAAAATAAATTAAATCAGAAATGAAGAGAAGACATTGCAACTGTTAACACAGAAATACTAAGGATCATAAGAAACTACTATAAACCATTACATGCCAACATATTAGATACCATAGAAATGGATAAATTCCTAGAAATACAGTCTACCAATTTCAAATAATAATTAGATAATCTGAACAGACCAACTTCTAGTAAGGAGATTGAAGCAGTAATCAAAAACCTCCCCAGAAAAGAAAAGTCCAGGACCATACGACTTTACTGGTGAATTCTACCAAACATTTAAAGAAGAATTAATAGACAGTCATCGTACTATACTGAACTCCACAAAGACACTTCTGGGGCAAGGGAGAGTCAGACAGGCACTGGATGACTGTGCCTCATTGAAGAAAAATAAGTAAACATGGACAAAGAAGGTCCCAAAAAGCTGAGGGGCAAAATTTCATCATATGCATCCCTTGTGCAAACTTTCCAGCACAGAAGCATCCAGATGCTTCAGTTAACTTCTCGGAGTTTTCTAAGAAGTGTTCAGAGAGGTAGGAAAACCATGTCTTTTAAAATGGAAAAAAAAAAAAAAAAATGGGGGCATTTGGGTAGCTCAGGCAGTTAGACGTTCAACTCCTGGTTTTGGCTTATGTCATGATCTCACTGTCAGGAGACTGAGCCCCATGTCAGGCTCTGTACACAGTTCAGAGTCTGCTTGAGATTCTTCCCACCCCCCCACCCCCCTCCCCGCATTTGCATGCGTGCTCTTTCTAGAATAAACAAAATCTAAAAAAAAAAAAAAAAAAAAAAATTGAAGACATGGCAAAGGTGGACAAGGCCCGTGACGAAAGAAAAATGAAAAGTTACATCCTTCCTAAAGGGGAAACCAAAAAAAGTTCAAGGATCACAATGTACCCAAGAGGACTCTTGTGGCCTTTTTCTTGTTTTGTTCTGAGTATCGTCCCCAAATCAGCATCCCAGCCTATGCACTGGTGATGTTGCAAAGAAATGGGGAGAGAAGGGGGACAGTTGCAGCAGATGACAAGCTGCTTTATGAAAGAGAAGGTTGCTAAGCTCAAGAAAAGTGCAGAAAGGAGACTGCTGCATACCCAGCTACAGGAAAGCCTGCTGAGGCAAAAAAGGGAGTTGTCAAGGCTGAAAAATAAATGAAAAAATGGAAGAGGAGGAAGATGAGGAAGATGAAGACGATGAAGAGGAAGAAGATAAGTTGATTCTAGCAAGGTTTGCTTTTTTCTTATCTACAAAGCATTTAGCTCCTTTTATACACAACTCATTCCTTTTAAAAACAAAAGACTAAAATGCAATGTTGTGTAAGTTATGGTTTTAAACTATTCAGTGTCTATTTCTGTACAGTTAACATACCAAATGTGTCTTTAGATAGCCTTGTCCTGGTGGTATTTTCAATAGCCACTAACCTTGCCTGGCACAGGATGGGGTTGTAAACGGGCATGGAGATTTAGAGCAGCTTCTTGTTGGTGCACACCCCAAATTATTTATCACTGGGAATGGTACTGTCCTCATTTTCCCTTGTCTCTGAGGCAGCTAATACAAAGTAATTGTTCTGTTAACTCAATACCGCTTTGTAGTTGGAAAAAAAAAAAAAAAAGTTGCACCTTGTTTTGTTGATATTCTAATGACTCCAAGCAAATACAATTTTTAAGTTGAAAATAAATAAAAAAGAAAGCAATATCCTTCTCAAATATTAAAAATATTAAAAAGGAGGGGACACTTCCACACTGCATCATTTTAAGATCAGCATTATATTCTAATACCAAAGCCAGATAAGGACACTGTAAGAAAATTATAGGCCAATATCCCTGATGATTATAGATGCAAAAATCTTCAACAAAATACTGGCAAACCAAAAGCATTAAAAGGATCAGACATAATGATCAAGTGGAATTTATTCCAGGGATGAGGGAGGGTTTAACACCTGCAAATCAATAAATGTGACATAGAAAATTAACAAAAAGAAGGATAAAAATTGTATGATCATCTCAATGGATGCAGAAAAAAGCATCTGACAAAATTTAACATCCTTTCATGATAAAAACTCTTAATAGAAGGTTATAGAAGGAATGTACCTCAGCATATAGAAGAAATGTACCTCAGCCACATATATAATAAGCCCATGGCTAGCATCATACTCAATGGTGAGAAGCTGAAAGCTTTTCCTCTAAGATTAGGAATGAGACAAGGATGCCCCCTTTTACTACTTCAACTCAGTTTTGGAAGTCCTATCCTAAGCAATTAGGCAAGAAAAAAAAAAAGGGGGCACCCAAATCAGAAAGGAAAAAGTAAAATTATATAGGCTTGCAAATGATGTGATATATAAAGAGAAAACCCTAAAAACTCTTACCAGAAAAAGCTGTTAGAACTAATAAACAAAATCAGCACAGTTGCAGAATACAAAATCAAGATACACACAATTCGTTGTTTCTACAACAAACTAGCAGAAGGAGAAATTATGAAAGCAATCCCATATATAATAGCATCAAAAATAATATAATACTTAGAAATAAATTTAATGAAGGAGGGATGTGTACACTGAAAACTACAAAATATTAATGAAATAATTGTTAGAAAACACAAATAAATGGAGAGATCTTTTATGTTCACAGACTGGAAAAATTAATGTGGCTAACATGTCCATACTACCCAGAGGAATCGACAGATCCAATGTATTCAATATAAAAATTCCAATGGCAGTTTTTACATAAGTAAGAAAACAATCTGTGTGGAGCCATAAGAGGCCTCAAATCACCAAAGCAGTGTTAATAAGGAATAAAGCTAGAGGCATTACACTTCCTGGTTTCAAACTGTATTACAAAGCCATTGTCATCAAAACAGCATGTAACTGAAGGGGAGAAGATGGCGGAGAAGTAGCAAGCTGAGACTGCTTCAGCTAGCCGGAGATCAGCTAGATAGCTTATCTAAAGATTGCAAACACCTGAAAATCCATCGGCAGATCGAAGAGAAGAAGAACAACAATTCTGGAAACAGAAAAACAACCACTTTCTGAAAGGTAGGACGGGCGGAGAAGTGAATCCAAAGCTACGGGAAGATAGACCCCGGGGGGAGGGGCCGGCTCCCGGCAAGCGGCGGAGC